>NC_025993.2:166218912-166518912 GCF_000442705.2 Elaeis guineensis | reverse complement strand
TTGTGCTAAGAGATATGTGACATCTGTTCTGGGTCTAACCCTGCGTGTTTCTCTGTCCTTTTCTTCCTGGATTGATGTGATATTGTTGCGAACTGTTTTAGGTCAAATTCTAGAAACCTATTTTTATAATGGCATCTATTTCCTGGACTATGTTATGTATGTATTTCTCGCATTTATTCAATCAGATAACTTTTTGTAAGTGTTTTTCCTTTTTGTCAAGGTTTGACGTGTTTGAAATCCGTCCCGAATCAAACCTAGAAGACCCAAGCCACATGATCCAGGTGATAAGTGCCAATTTTAATTATTTTTAGTTCCCAGTCCAATTTTGTTTTTATCCAATTCAACGTTCTTTTTTCTTTTTTTTCCTTTCTATCATCAGAATTTCCTCTCCATGCTGGAAAATTATTGAGTTCTTGGGACTAATTTTAAATGCCCTAGTTAGTTTATAAGTTCCTTGTGGGCCATTTACACAGATATTTTTAGATAAAGCAAATGATTCAGTTTATATTCTTAAAATATGGCTTAGCTTTTTTTTTTTTTTTTTTTTTTTTTTTTTTTTTTTTGTAGATCTCCTTTCTACTGTTGAATGAAGATTATTATCACCTTTTTTTCTTGAGTTTTAATCAAATAATGTTTTGTTCTTGTTCGATAGCATGATATTTGAGATGTTTAGTTCGATAAACATGATCGAGGATGTGTTCATAAATCATTACTTTCCTAGTGAGCTGTTGTTCTACTTCACCTATTTTTGCTCTCTTTTCTTACAAGAACCCTTTCTTTTGTATAGTGAATGTAGCTTTTGCTTGGGCACATCAAGGATACCGTTGGCCAGGAAATGTTTCACACTATTGATTTCGATGCGTATTGTTCTATGATGGCAACATTCTCTAGGCATTTTGATGTTCTTGAAACCTGGATTCGGAGTTTTACACTAAGCAGTCAGTCCCCTTCTTCGATAGATCCCTTTGGTTTTCTCATGAGGCCCACCACTTGGCCCCCCTCAGTTTGTGGTTTATCTCCATGTACCTCCACCAGTTTCCAAATCTCTTTAGCCACCATACATGGCTGTCCTCCAACATCTTCAACAAGTTTGATTTGCTTTGAAATCTCTCTCTCTCTCTCTCACTCGCTCTCTCCGTGGTAAAGAAAGAAAAGGAATCTCACCTCTCCGCAACTTCCTAGTAGCGCATAAATCTGGAGCAAGAGTAGAATGTAGCTCCCATCTAATTTAAAAAAAAATCAAGCTACTAACTAGTGCTTAAGGCCTTAAATCCAAGCCTTTAAAATATCAAATATTAAATGATAAACTTTTGTACATATAGAAGAATTAAAAATAAAGAATGCCGCTAACTTGCGGTGAGTATATATCCGACACACTTCCTCTTCCAAACTCTAACTGACAATCAAATTTTGTTGCACTTTCTCTTTCTCAAATTTCTTTCTTTTCTACCCAATTTCTCCTAGCTTCCCTGGCTTATGCCAGATGGCTAAAGAATATCTAGAGCCTTAAATAATGCTTGCTCTTGCTGAAGTTCCCTTTACAAATGGCATTTGGTGAAGCCAACATGAATTCCTGTGAGGTTGTTCATGGTTACATACATGGCTACATATTTTTCTTTCTTTTCTATTTATATTTTTTAAAAATTATATATTTTTAATATGTAAATTTGGATATCTTTGGATGTCAATATTAATTCTCATTCATGTATTGGCGAATGGTGAATAAAGCTTCATATGTTTGTAGTATGTATTGATTGAAAATTCATATTCTTTTATGATAATGTCCATCAATATCTTAATTCATACTTTAGAATTTAGATTTTTTTTGTTTTCAAACTTTAGTGTTGTTTCCATGATTATAGTTTTGGGCTTTCTTTTTATGTGGTTGATTGTATATTGAGTGATTTGAATTTAGTGAGATGATTCAGCTTGATCTAATTACAATTTTTAATTCTCAATAAAATGATGTTAAATGTGATGTCTTTGTCTATGTTAATGCTTCAATTATTTCAAATGATGAAATAGAACACAAAGCTAGGACCTTGGTGGAGAATATGATAATTAAAATATGCAAGCGCTACATATATGGATTGAGATTTGTTCTAGTCTTGAAATTCATATTAATTAATATTAAAAAATAGTTTTATTAATTTTATTCATTTAATAGGAGATGAATGTGATGTTAGTCATAACAATTTGCCCCCTCCCCCTCCATAGAAATCCTAGCTTGGACCCTGAACCTAAGGTTTCAATTAATCAGTTTTCTCTTATATATTTTTGTGTAAAGATCAAATATTTCGCTTCTGCCTTTTACTTCTTAATGTTTCATGACTGGTGAAAAGCTGAAGCATCCCTTAACTTTTTGTTTGTAAAAGGCTTCAACGTATCATTTTGTGTTCTAAGGATTCTTTTGTCATATTTTACCAGTTAGATGTCTTTGAAAAAGGTAGAAGAAGTGGCTGATATGCCATATTGCAATTTTGAGAATATGTACAATGACATGCTAAAGCATCTCAAATTTATGAAAATCTTTTGTGGTGGCCAGTGAATTAGTGATCCAAAAATTTTATATGTTCTTATGAATCAATCGATAATCAAAACTTGCAATATCTTGGAAGCACAAGGGCCAAAAATATTAATAAGAGACTCCTGAAGTAATACAAGATGATACTAATAGATAGCTTTCCTTGTTATAGGAGTGCAGGTTCAGCAATTATCATTTTAGTTGCTAAATCCTTTTTCATTTCCTCGCATACCTAGGTTTAGTGAATGGCATTTTCTGTATATTTCACATTTTATTTTACCATTATCTTTGAAATTTAATTTTCCTTGATTTATGTTTCTAATTATTTTTCAGTTGTTTCAATTCTTTGGTTAGTTTGACTTTGAATAAAGGGCATATCTCATGGAACTATAATAGTCAACATAACATAAAACTTTTATCTGGTAATACAAAAAATATGAGGTCTTAAGAAAAATTATGAAAAACTAATTGATGGTTTGCAAACTATATTTTAGTGTCAATGTTTCATCCTCTAGGTTATCTGGCAAAAGCCCTCGACGGCGCATAAAGGTTATAATCTCACTAATGCAGACATTACACGAATTACTTTTCTTGCAATGTCTAGTTCAAGGAAAATGGTGATTATGAAAACTTGATAGGCACCATTCATAATTCACTATTGAATGTTTGTGTTTACATGTTTATGGGCCTGTTATCATCTCAAGCCATATTAAATATGTTCAAGAGTTTCATTATAGGTGCTATCTTTCTTATGTTTTATGTTATAGTCAAAATCCTCCTAGTTTGCTTCTGCAAGAATTTAACACTATTTTGTCCCTTAACTACATGGTTGTGTTGCATGGTAAAATTCTTTTTTTCATTCAACCTACTCAAGAAGTAAAAATGCCGAGCACTTATCTTTTTTCTGCATGGAACCAACTTAGCATAAAATGAGAAATTTGAAGATACATAGCCTAGACTAAGAAACAAAGGCTCATATCAAAAAGTTGAGCAATCAACGGCTTGAAAAGCATCCAGAATTTACGAAGACATTAAAAGATAAATGGACAAATTTAACTACACCAAATGTTCCTTTGTCAGATATTTGCTTTCATTTTCAGTATTTGTTGGGCAAAATAGATACAATTTTGGCTTTGGTTAATGCTCTAATCTGTATACTATCTTTTGGATACTAACCATTATATACCTACATTTTATCCATTTGAGCCATTTTATGCTAAAAATTTGTGCAGCAAACCAGAAAATCTTGGCTGCATGTCCATGAGTGGCTTAGGGAATTACCTACAGGCCTTTGAAGACTGTCAACTTTTTTTTCCTATAAAATGTGTTCATTGTAGCATGTTCAGTCCAGATACATGAAGCCAAATGCATATCTTTAGATCTGTTAGTAGGTCTAAGCCATTAGACTGTCCTACTATATTTATAATACAAGAATTAAAGTCACATAAAATGGTTATCCTGCTATATCTTTAATACAAGAATTAAAGCCACATATTTATTGTTTTATTGTTCTATTTGCTGCTCTCTGATTCTGCTTTGATTATCCAGTTATTCCCTGGCTGAAGAAATAGACATTACTTCAATTTCAACAGTCATTTATATTTCATTTTAATAGCTTTGTACTGGATTTTGGAGCCAAAAGACGTCCAGCTGATATGTGTAATAAATCCTTCATGGCTTCATCCATAAAATTTTACGAGACCTGCACTATAAAATTTTAGGAGACTTACCCAGATACAAAAGATTTATGTAACATCACCATGCAAACTGTAACTTTATTTAAGTAGCAACCTTATCCGAACTGGCTTACTACCTGCACATGCATGTTACTGCCAAAGTGCCCAGCAAGATAATACACTGCCTCTTTTGTTTTTGTTTTTGGTTTTTTTTTTTTTTTTTTTTGGGTTGTCATTTGGGATCCCATATCTGGTGAAGCATGGACGATGCTAAGCCTCTACAGAGCAAGTTGAAGAATGATTCAAAACTCTATCATATGATGTATTTTGCTCCATATATTTGATTTCGTAATTAATTTAAAAAAATCTTATGCCAAGGTACCATTATAGTTTTACATTATCATATTCATGGTCTAAAAACTTGCTATAAATTTATTATTATTTTTTAGAATTATTTTCTGAAACAAAAATGGACTTGAATTGTTGTAACTTTAGATGATAAAGTATCTATGCTTATATTTTTGAACTCTTCTGAGTCTGTGTGCTGTGATCTTCTCTGCATCTTTAATTATTTTATTTTCCTTTAGATTTCTTAAATTATCTGTCGTATTATTCACCATCTATCTCACCCATCCCATGGATTTCCTGTAAATTTTTTCTGATGTCCTTGAAATAGAATCTGCCCATGGCTATTGATAGTGAGTATGATAACTATATGCAAGAAGATGGGTCATCAAGAGGAGAGAGAATGAGTGAAGGAACCGCCATGGAGGTTTTAACGAGACTAGAGCTTGACCTAGCATATTCTTCTGAAAAATTACTGAACTTGGAGATACTTTTGATGCAAGTGTCAAGCAGAGCAAGTGATTTTGAAGCTCTGACCACAGAGTACGAGGATATCTCTAATGAATCCATTGAGAAGGCCTTTGAATTTGATGCTATGTCTGGAATTTTGAACACAGAGGTTAAAGAGCTCGACAATTTTATGGCTTCACTCCAAATGGATATCATGGATGCCCACCAGAAGCTTTCTCATGATGACCACTTTAGAGAATCATCAATAAAAATAGAAGAAAAGTTGCTTGATGCTCAAGAATCCATAAAGCAGTTACAAGATCTAGTTGCTGATATTAGCATGCAATCAGCCAAGTTTGAAAGAACCCTATCTTTTGCGCATAATGAAACCTGTAAGTCAAAATCATTTTCTTTGGAGCTATGTTAATGTCAAGAATGAGGATGGATTCAATTTGTAGATTATTGCCCGTTTTTGAACAGGGACTGGTGGAGATGAAGAGACCAAGAATGGCCATTTTTCTTCCGTGAATAGCAAGTGGAAACTGCAGACGGTGGATCAGCAAAGACATGTTCTACGGATTCTGGAGAAATCTTTGGCCAGGGAAATGGATCTTGAACAGAAGCTGTCAGATTCAAGATCTAATGAAGAGGACCTCAACTTAAAGCTGCACTATGCAGAAAGGGAGTCGTACTTAATGGAAGAGACACTAGAAATGATTTTGGAGAAAATGTTTGAGGCAGAAAATGCTGCTGTGCTCCTTCTAGGCATTTCAAAAGAATTAATAGGAAAGTTCCAGATTGTTCAGCTAAACTTAAATGGGTCATTACATAGAGAATGTGAAATGAGGACCAAGTTGCAAGATAGTATGATGAAATTATCAGCTGAAGAAAGCACTCTGGAGAAGCTGAAAACTAGTTGTGCAGAACTTGATAACATCGCTGTAGTACAAGAAAATGGCCTAAAAACCAGCCTTAAAGAAGCTGATGGTAAATGCATGCTTGCTAGTTCTGAGGTCTTGACTTTAAGGGAAAAGGTGAGAGCACTTGAGGAGCAGTTAAGTGAATCTGGTATCCAGTTGCAGATGGCAAAGGCCTCTGTTGAAGCTAGTCAGGAACAGCAGACTTTGTTACATTCTGAACTTACTCAGCTGGAAAATGTAATTGAGGGTCTGAAGGAAAATGTCCGGAAAACAGAAAGCAGGGCTGAAAGTGCAGAAGCCAGGTGTACGCAATTAACTAAAACTAATGTGGAACTTAATGAGAAGCTAGGTTTTCTTACAAATAGTGGATCAGAAAAGGCCATATTTTTAGAGAAGAATCTCAAGGAATCAAATAGACAGTTAGAACATGCAAAAGCATCTGTTGAAGCAATTGAGCAGCAGCAGAATATGTTATACACTGCACTTAGTGATATGGAACATATCCTTGAGGAACTTAAGGGAAAGGTTGCAAAAGCTGAAAGTAGGGCTGAGAATGCTGAATCTAAGTGTACCCTGTTAACTGAAACCAATTTGGAACTTAACGAAGAGCTGGGTTATGTGAGAAGCAGATTGGAATGTTTAGAGACATCTTTGAATCAGGCAGACGATGTGAAAGTAGCCACTGCCAAGGACATTGGTTTCAGGAGTAAAATCATCACCGACCTCATCATGAAACTAGCGTTGGAAAGGGAACGCCTTCAATCACAGGTATGCTCTTATTACTTCCCCTTTCTTTTGCATGTTTCTGTTTATGATTCTCATTAGCTTGATTAGAAGATGAACATTTTTTTGTTTTTTGGGTGGGGGGGGGGGGGAGAGGATTGTTTATCATCACTCCGTGGAAGAGGAATAAATCTCCTTTCTAATCACCTTTTCATCTTTTCTTTATGGGGTATAACATTCAATTTTTTATAAGACCATGGGCAGCAGAAGGGTAGCCAGGCAGGTGCCTAGCAGCTAGGTGCTGGCCTAGGTAAGCACCCAGAGGTCAAGGCAGCCCAAAATGGCAAATAAATAAAGGAAAAAAAATAAAAGAAAAAGGCTAAAAAAATTATAACCTAGTGAATGAAAAATATGATATCAAACAAGGTGTATTAGGCCACTGAGAACTATCAACTAGGCAACATTTAATAGTAATTTATAAATCAGTCTCATCTTACATATTCAAAAATAGTATATGATGTTAAGATGGGTACCTGAGCAGACCATCTAGGTGGCCAAGGCAGCCATCTTCTAGAACCATGATCATAGGACTGGGTGCACTTCTTTTTCGACTTGCTTCAATCGAGCACAACCTTGCATAGAAAAACTAGTCCTTTTTATATTGCTCTCAAAAGAAAAATGTGCAAATTTCAACTTGATGTGTGGTTAAGGAACCTCCATAATATATATCTTCTAGCTTTAAATACTTTAATGCATGGTATTCCATACTAGCCTGAACCAATCGGTACACCCCGTACCATATCGTACCGTTGGAGAACCAGTACGGTTCAAGCCAGTTTTTCGGTATATGGCTCAAACCGGACTATACCGATCGGTTCGGTATGGTACGGGCCCGAACCGCACGAAACTAGACGGTTTAGTCCGATTCGGTACGGTACGGGTCCGGTTCGATAAGGTTCAGTGCGGTTTTCTTTTTTTTTTTTCAGTATGATGGGTGAAATTTTTTTTAATATTTTTAATGTCAGAACGGATTGATACGGTACTGTACGGTACCGAGTAGGAATCGATACGGGTCTCGGTATCGGTTCTTGAAACATTGCTTTAATGTTTTACATCATGAACACCAATGTGAATCTTTATTCAGATGGCCCATCATTGACTTTGCATCGATAGTCTACATTGGATGCCTACATCAATATTGAGTCATTGATGATTTATATGAGAAGCCTAGACAGCTACGAACTTCCAAGCTCCTATATAGAAATGTTCCATATTTCGGGGCATTCATAGTGGAAACAAATACACAAATTCATTCTTCATCTCTTTTGGCCAATGCAGACATAATTTATCTCTTAGACCTTCGTAAGGAGATGGCTCTTATTTGTAAAGGATCAGAAATAGAATTTGTTAAATACACTTCGATCTAAATTCCATGGAAGCATCTCAACAGTTTCTTCAACCGGAAAAATTAACCCTTGATGCATAAAACATTCAAGCAACAAAGGGGATGGAGCTTGTTAGTTATGATTATTTTGGTCTTTGACATTGGGTGTTGGTGATAACAGATATTTGTTGCCTATTCTCTCTCACTAGCATTATGAACTGTTTTTGAAGTGGATCAGTGCCTCAGATCATAAATGAATTTATGTTATCATAGATGTATTAAAACAATTCAAAAGTAAGATATGTATAAGTATCTTTAAATTCTTGGGTATGATTGAAAACTTTTACTAACAAATTTAGTTTTTAGTGATTTGCTAAAGGTTTCAATCAGCAGATGTATATATTTACAGGAAGGATTAGTTGTCAGATTGTCCTATGCAGATTTCCTCATATAATCTGCAAAAAGCTACACTCTTTTAAAAGCATACATTTTTTTTCGCATGCAGATATCTGCATTACGGAAAAAGAACAAAGTCCTGGTGGAAAGATGCAAAACAAAGGATAATGCCCATATTACTCCGAGCCACAAGGGCAGCGATGATGGGAATGAATCTAGTATCCTAAAACAATCTGAAGAAGCATTAACAGAACCTTCAACTACAAATTTCCAGGTAGATCAACTTCTGAATCTCTATATGTTTCTTTAATGAAGTAATAGGGAGATCATGAAAATGTTGAAATATTTTTGCACTGACATGTCAAATGTCAGTATTACAGAAGAAGTTGGTTATCGTGGTAGTCAAGTGGAAAATAAAAATTTTTCCCCACTTACGCACTTATGTTCATGCAATGATGTAATTTATAGCAGTTGCAGGCTTCATGTTTGGTAGCAAGTACATGTGTATATGCAAAATTATTTTAGCATATGTAGGCATTTCAGTCATTCATGGAGACATAAGTGATGGGTTGCATCTGTTAGCATAATATGTAAATATGGATGCATGCATAAAGTTTCTAGTTGTGCATTCAGAGAAGAACTATTGGAGGAATGAACCCAATTCTCTCAAAATAGGATAAAGAATCCGTGGAAGAGTCTTGAATTTTTGCACTTGTAATGGTCCCAGAATGAAGTGGAACACATTTCTGTTTCTTGGATTTAATTTTTACATGATATTTCTTACACTTACAGCTCAAGCTTAAGCATATAGCTATAGCTGAGGAAGAAATTGAACTGGATTTGCCATAATATCTGACTGCTACTCTTGGAAATTAGCTAAAATGAGTAATGGAGGCCCACCAAATCTTCAGTTATATTAGTTATGGAGCTCTATTTCATTTCCAAATAAACTTCCGGTATGCATCCAATGTCATAGTCAATAGATTGAACTGGAGGAGTCTGTAAGATGTTTCCTTTTCTTTTGACCCATCAAACTTATTTATTAGTTAGTCATTTCAGCTGGTCAGCTGACTATGTTTACCATTGCTCCCTTTTTGAAAGAAGTTAACCTTCTTCTTCAGATCTTAAGGTGTTTCAGCTCCAATTCGAGTAGAATAATCTTCTGTTTATGTCGTTTTAGTGAATTTGATTATCTACTTTAGCATACTCATCTCCAACATCTCTTCGGAAGCGTGCTGTTGACCTAAAATTCATTTCCCACCTTAATTAGTATAGCAGGTCAATGACGATCAAGAGATAAAATCATTCTCTAAGTGACTCCGTCTCCTCCATGCCTGTGTTCACCGCTGGGAAATTTTACTCATTGAATAAATAAAATTTTCTGATGACACATTTGGTGACTGAATGGAAGAGAGATAAACTCAAAACTCTAACATCAGAAAATTTTGAAAGGTTGGTGGAAATTAATAGGAAATCAAAACAGTAGTAACCAAAAACTAAAATAACAGGAACATATATAATATAGCTCAGTATATTTACATGACAAAGATATGCTTAAATAGATAAGCTTGGGAGGGACAACAACGAAAAATATCAACATTGCAAAAACGATTTTGTAATATGATACACTGGTTCACGAATGAGTTGCATTTATCTGTCTTTCTTTTCTTTTTTTTCAATTTCATTTCTTTTTTTTCTTTTTTAATGAACAGGTAAAGGAAGATAACCTAAATATTGCTTTGATTGTGTAGAACAATTAGACATTTTGTCATATGGATGACTTTTTGCTAATTCTCAATATTTTGAGCTGGTAATACCATGACAAGTTAATAAAAACTTCCACCATCATTCTGATCTCTCTTCTTGGGGTTGAATTCATCATTCATGATGCAAATATCTTCATTAAAAGTGTTCATCTGTGTGGGCTTTTCCATTCCATTTTTGTTTTTGTTGTTTGTTAGGGACATCAAATTCTAGTATACTTTAATTGCTCTAAATAGATATTCTAAGCATTGCTCTTTGTTATAATATGGTCTCCAAAATTGTTACATGCAAGTTCAGTTTGCAATAAGGCCATTTCTTCCATATATTGATTTCTCAGAAGTTTCTCTTCAAAAGAAATTATTCAGATTCTTCTTGGGATCGTTTGGGCTGCTGTCCTGAATCTAGTTTAAGATATCTTGTTCAAAATTCTCCAAAGAACCAACCTGGCAGGAGAGTGGCGAGGGGTTGGGGCTGTACAAGGTTTCAGGCCCTAAAGCCCAATTGGTCTTAAATTCTGGGGAACCTGAAACTTTTTGGGCCAGGCTTGGGATTGTGTTTTGGCAAAAAATGAATAGAGCCAATTAAGCCAATCAATGCTCAGGCCTAATGACCTCAGGGGGGGCTGGTTGGGTTTTGAGCTATAGACCTTGGGCTAGAACCAGGCCTAGATGACACACGGTCTCTTGAAATGTATGATGGACAGGTTTTTGCTTAGTTAACCTTTGGAACCTTTTGAGGAGCCATGCTCCATTATTCAGTCATCGTTGAATCAGTGTTTTAATATTTGTTTTTTTCGTTTGGCTGAACTTGTCTTTTTCCATGTAAAAGAAAAAGGTATGCATGTCAATATACTAGCTAGTATTTTAGTCTGTTTCGTGTACTATATCTATTTTTGCTAGTCAAAGATGATTTATCTATATTGCAGTAATTAAACTTGGCTAGATAATGTAAATGTGATTGCCAGAATCGAGTACGAGCTCTTGAAAGAATCGAGTATGAGCTCTTGAAAGAAGTCCTAGGGGACTAAATACTGGTGCAATCGGTACCCATCACCTGATGTAACTGATACCATTATAGCTTTGCAGTTAGCTAGTCAGCATTTAGGAACTACATTTAGAAATTTCATGTAACTATAGTCTTTCTCATTTATGATATGTTTACAAGACTCAGACATACCAGGTTTGCTGGCATGCAATCATCGCCATCGCTTGTCGTATGTTGCAATAAATTTCTTCAGAGTATTTTAAGTTCGAAGAATATTTCTTGAGAAAAAATGATAATTTCTGACTCTATGTTATCAGGTAGATAAGTCAGCTGTGGCTGTGCCTGTCCATGTTACTGGCACAAACACAACCGTTTCGGCAGAGGATTCTTCAGGGGCAGATTCTAAAATTGAGACTGTGAGGACTATAGAAGCCACACAGCTTACTCCTGAGTTTTTGTTCATGGCTTTCCTTGTCTTGCTGATCTCAGTTCTTGCGTTTTATGTATATCAACAAAAAAAATGGTGATGCTTAAAAGTGCTCGATGTATTTTCCCACAGCATAAGTACTACTCTAATATTGTGCACCTTTATTCCTTCACATGCTATCATCTGGGCATTCCTCTTTTGAATTGCAGTATTTCAACCTTTTTTTTTTTTTTTGCCGTCTCTTTTGTTTCAATAGGCATTAGGCTTGGTGACGTGGTGACGATGAATAGCGGACAATCTTGGTTCCCGGGGTATAAATTGGTAAAGCTATTGAGTAGAGCTCTACGAGTGGATTTGCTGTTTGAATGATGTGTCAACCGAGCTTTGCCACACTTCAGTTATGTGCTCTGTACCATCTTATCAGCTAGTATTATTGAGTATGTTGAATTCTTGATGGCTGTAATACCCCTGGGGCCATGCACTGTTCTTCTCCCTCTCTCTCTCTCTCTCTCTCTCTCTCCAGCCAATTTAGGCAATTTAGATCGGTTTATTTCCATCATACAAGATCTCCAGTGCATACAATATACTTCGACACGTGATGTCTCTTTTTTCATTTTTTTCTTTTTTGATTGTTTTCTCGCCATTACTTGTGCGATGTGAACCATAAGTAAAATGGAAATACCATCAATAACTTATGCAGCCTTGGTTGAAGCACTCATGACGTCTTGGCAGATAACTATCATTTAATAATTAATAGACAAAGTTAGAAGAAATATCCTTTCTCAGCTCAGACAAGCTGAGATCACAGTATCTTTGGTATTGATCGCCTGAGATGATACCTCCAAAGCCCAAGAATTTGATAATCTAACCCGACTAGAACGTCCATGTATCAATGCCATATTCGGGCTGCTTCTTCCTCGTCTCCATTTAATACCAACTGCTGCTAAACTACCCTCTCCCCCCCTTGACCACCCCTTCTCTATTGATGGACCAGCATGGCTAGGCCAAGTTCCATTCAACTCTTTTGACCATCCTTCCACATCGCCTTATATTTCACGATAAAAAATTTCACAAAACTATTCTCATGTCTTCATTACGAGATATCATGTTAAAAAAGAACTAATAGATTCATATAAAGAAAAAAGTAACAGTAGTGCAATAGAGGATGAAAGTGAATGAAATTCCAAGTGTCTCCTCTCCAGCATTAGCTAAGCAGGCCATCACCGGGACCTACTATCACATCGCTCCAACAAACCCAACTGTTCCAAACAAAAAAAAAAAAGGTTTAAAATCAAAATTTACTTGAGTTGAGACATTAAGGTTCGAAGAATAACGAACAAAAATTTCCATTTTGTAGCATACCTTCTTTTAAGTCATGGGTGGGGTTAAAAATATGCACTACCGCTTAAAATGTACAATAGGGCAGCAGTACGATTTGGGTTCTTTCTTGTCAAAGAATGAACCATAGAAGAATTAAGACCTCACACTGCTAACAGACGTTTAGGGATGGTTTCTAGAGAGAGAAGCTCTAGCGCAAGATTTAAGGATTTTAGAGAGAGGAGCCAACCGACATTCACCAACAACCTCACACTGCCATCGATGATCTCGTCCACTCAACCTCACCGTCCCTCACACTCGGAACTTCCATCCTCCGGGTTTCAGAGTTTCAGAGAGAGAAGGCATTGACGTTTCAGAAAGAGAAACCCCTCATCACTCTCCTCTAACCTGAGATCCGAGAAAGCCTCCCAACAACCCTCCCACTGGGCTCCTACCCATCACAATACAGCCAACCTCTCTACCGGCAACACAGCCTACAACCTTCACAACCACCCTCCCCCTCTGCAGTTTTTAGATCATTCAAATCTCATTCACTCAAGAAACTACAACACCCCACTGACTGGTGCTAACGCTACCCCCCTCGGACGAAGGGTCTGCACTACCAATGAGGCTGGCATCCTGGGGGTAGCCCCAGTACAAACCATCAAAAAAGGACATCATCTTGCAGTTCCTGAAACCAACCAACGGAAGTTTGTTCGGCCCCCACGACCACCTTTTGACGGAAGTTGGCTTGAAGCCAAACCTCGAACACGCTGTCGGTCTCTTTTTCCTCCTGGCAAGGTCTCTCTCACTAAGCGTCTGTGGCGATGGACTGCACGTGCCTCTGCAAACCACTGCAATCTGCCTTCTGTCGTCCACCACAGTCAATCTACAGCACCCCGCAACGCTTTCCAAGATCATCCCAGTGCATCGAGGAACCTGACAGCGCCTCACTCCTTCCATCAAAATGGTGCATGCTTTCCCGAGTCTTTTTCTTAATTAATATACAAAAAATTATATACTTAAATAATTTAATTTTTAACTAATTTATCAAATTGATATAAAATTGATAAAACATCATTTTGAATCGCCACGTCACCTCCTATTTTCTACATAAACTATGCCAAAAAAAAATTAAAAATAAAAAAAATCAAATAATATGATATTTTTAAAAAAATTATTTGTTTTTTAAAACGTCATTCCAAAAAATATTTTTAAAAACGTCATATTATTTGACATTTTTTATTTTTTTCTAAAAAAAATAAAAAAAAAATAAAAAAAATTTATACTTATAAAAAATAAAAATTTTAATTTTGATAAAAATAAAAAATATCATTTAAAATTAGTATCTCCATTTCAAATTATTTTTTTAAAAAAATATCTGAAAAAAATTGATGTAAAAAAAATTAAAAATACCATAAAAAAAAGAATCGAAAAGAAATAGAAATTATAATTCTAAAATTAATTTTAAAATATTTTTTTTAAAAAATATCTCAAAAAAGATCTTTAAAAAATATCATAAAATAAAAAATACCATAAAATTAATTTTTTCAAATTAATTTTTTTTAAAAAAATATCATAAAAGAAGAAAAAATTGAGAAAAAAATAAAAATTATAATTTTGAATAAATTTTAAAAAATTAAAATTCTAATTTTAATGCAAATAAAAAAATAATTTTAAATTATTTTATCATTTTAAAATTAATTTTTTAAAAAAATATCTAAAAAAATCTTAAAAAATTTAAAAAATAAAGAATACCGTAAAAAAATGAGAAAGAAATGAGAAAAAATAAAAATAAAAATATTAAATTTTAAAAAATTAAAAATTTTATTTTAATTCAAATAAAAATATCATTTCAAATTAGTTTCCCCGTTTCAAATTAATTTTAAAAAAAATATTCAAAAAAATAAAAAAATAAAAAAATAAAAGTGCCATAAAAAGTTAAAAATTTAAAAAAATAAAAAAATAAAAATTATAATTTTAAATTTAAAATAAATAAAATTTTTAATTTGAATTAAAATAAAAGACATCATTTCAAATTACTTTTTTCATTTTAAATTAATTTATTTAAAAAATATTCCAAACAAATGAAAAAAATATCTCAAAAAAATTTCATAAAAACAGAAAAAATGATAAAAATAAGAAAAAAATAAAAATTATATTTTTAAATTATAAAAAAATTAAAATTTTAATTTTAATTCAAGAAAAATAAAAGAAAAAATGCCATAAAAAAGTGAAAAAAAGAAAAAATGTGAAAAAAAATAAAAATTGTAAATTAAAATTTAAAAAAATAAAAATTTTAATTTTAATGAAAATAAAAAATATTATTTCAAATTATTTATTCATTTTAAATTATTTTTTTAAAAAAAATATCAGAAAAATTGAAAAATTGAAAAAAAATAAAAATTCTAATTTTAATTTAAAAATAAAAATTATAATTTTAAATTTAAAAAATTAAAAATTCTAATTATAATTCAAATAAAAAATGGTAAAAAAATAAAATTTATCATTATTAATTTAAAAAAAATTAACTTTAATTCAAATAAAAAATTATCATTTCAAATTACTATGTCCATTTTAAATTAATTTTATTTATTAAAAAATCACATAAAAATAAGTAAAAAAATTAAAAAAAATTAAAAAAATTATAAAAAAATGAAGAAAAATGAAGAAAAATGCCAAAGGGAATGGCGTTTTTGAAAACGCCATTCCTTTTGAAGTTTTTGAAGCTTAAAATCAAAAAAAAAACTCTCCCTCTCTCCCTCTTCTCCGATGTTTTCTCCTCTCCGACGGCACGGCGACGAGCTCCCGACAGCGGTGAGCTCCCTCCTCTGTTTTTCCTCTTCCTCTCTCTCTCCCTCTTCTCTCTCTCTTCCTCTCTCTCTCCCTCTTTTTCCTTGGCCGCTGGTGACAGAAGGTCGGCGGCGGCCCCCCGCGGCGGGCCCTGACCCTCCCCTTCCCTTGGCCGGCCTCCTTCTCTCCCTCTTCCTCTTCCTCTCTCTCTCTCCCTCTTTTTTCTTGGCCGTCGATGACAGAGGACCGACGGTGGGCCCGTGCGCCCCGATGGCGGCCCCCCACGATGGGCCCCAGCCATCCCCTTCCTTTGGCCGGCCCCCTCCTCTCCCTCTTCCTCTCTCTCTCTCTCCCTCTTCCTCTCTCTCTCTCCCTCTTTTTCCTTGGCCACCGACGACAGACAGACGGCCGACGGCGGGCCGGTGCGCCTCGGCTGCGGCCCCGACGACGGCCCCCCGCGGCGAGCCCCGGCCCTCCCCTTCCCTTGGCCGGCCCCCTCCTCTCCCTCTTCCTCTCTCTCTCCCTCTATTTCCTTGGCCGTCGGAGACAGACGGTCGGTGGCGGGCCCGCGCACCCTGGCGGCGGGCCCCGACCCTCCCCTTCCCTTGGTCGGACCCCTCTTCTCTCCCTCTTCCTCTCTCTCTCCCTCTTTTTCCTTGGCCGCCGGCGATAGAGGGTCGGCGGCGGGCCCGCGCGCCCCGACGGTGGCTCCCCGCGGCGGGCCCCAATGCGGCCCCCCCGACGATGGGCCGTGGTGGGCCCCTGCGGCGGCCCCCTGGCGACGGGCCACAGCGGACCCCGACGGCGGGCCCCGACGGCCCTCCGGCGGCAGGCCCGTGCGGCCCTACGGTGCCCTTCTCTTTCGATCCGCGACGGCGGCCCTCTGATGGCGAGCCCGTGCGGCCCTGCGGCATCCTTCTATTTCAATCTTTTTAATTTTTATTTTTATCTCATTATTTTTTATTTTTTATTTTTATCTCATTAGATTTAGATTTATTTTAAAATTCGATTCGATCATAATTTAAAAATTTTAAAATATATTGCATTTCATAAAAACGTAGACCTGTCAGTTGATCAATATCGGATATTCTACGATATCCGTATAAAATATATATTTGATTATATATTTTTATACGGATGTCGTAAAATATATACATTGGTCAATTGATTGTCCAGTTTGAATAGTTTGAGAATTGTATTTAATTCTATAGGTAATTACATTATTCGAATGATATGCGGAGGGTTCGAGAGAAATTTTGGATAGTATTTTTCTTTAGTTCTCCTCACACATTTTCAGTTGTATGGAGAGAACTAAGGAGAAATACTGTCAAAATTTTTTTTGATCCCTTTCACGTATTATTTGATTAATGTAATTAACCTATAGAATTAATACAATTTTCGAATGGGATAGGATCTATCTGTACCTATTTGTTGATGATATGATGTATTTATCATGTAAATCTTTTGAAATGATAAAATAATTAGTAATACTAAATATTTTGATTTTAATTTTGTCATAGGTTTCTCCGAGAAAATGGCCAGTACTCGAGTTCGTGTACTATTGTATTATGATAGCATGATACAAAATAATGAAACTGGTGTGCAGTACAGTCACTCTGCAAATCGGATGATTAGAGTATCTTCATCATTATCACGTCAAGAATTATTGGACCATTTATACAGCAGTATTTCTGTAGATAAAAAAAAATATGAAATAAAATTGAAATGAAAATCTCCTAATCTATCGGGACAGTTAATGCAGAGCAATTATATCTTAGTTCCAATTGATGACGATAAAGATGTCGAAGAAATGCTGACCTTTCCTTTGAAATATTCAGAATATCGATTTTTAGAATTATATATTGAAAAGAAAGATGTACCGAGCTTTGGATACTATAGTCGGCTTTTAACTCAAGCGGACAATAATGTTGGGCCTTCCTCACCTTTCGTAACTCCTATGGTGCAAACCGATACTGTTGAGGCTGTATTTGCAGAACAACATTCCACTACTGCCGGTCCTAGTTGTCCAATTATTCAGAGTCCTATGGTGACTTCTCCTGTGTCTTCTGCTATGGTGACTTCTCCTTTGCTAGAAGTAATGGTAAGTGCGAAAGATGATACTCATATAGGAAATGATGACTGGATAGTCGGTGGAATAAATTCTGATAATCTAGGCTTTGAGTCAGATGAAAGCGGAGATGAAGACTATTGGATGGATGAAGACAGTAGCAGTAATGATGATGATGGTGAAGATGAGAATGATGATGAAGATGTTCAGGCTAATATTAATATGGGAGAACCTCAATCTCATTTGCACGAACCCCCATAATTTTTTAACGATATAAATTTAGATGATGGTGGTTGTGTTAGTACTGGTCGAAGATTGAATTTTGACTATCAGTTTTTGGACTCCTTGATGACTGAATTTTCTAAAGGTCTAATGTTTGAGAATAAAGATTATGTAAGGAGAGCTGTTGATCTTTATTATATTATGAAGCATCGGACATACAATATAGTTCAGTCGCATTCGAAATTATGGTCCGTACGATGTGCATCATCAAATAATATTCAAAATTGTAAATAGAGACTTCGTGCTGCATTGTTGAAAAAATATGGATATTTTCAAATCACAAAATATGAGGGTCCTCACACTTGTTTGTTTACGGGGTTGAGTTGAGACCACAAATATATCAGTGGAAGGATAATTGGCACACTAGTCCGACATATTGTTGAGAAAGTTCCCGGTGTCAAAGTTAAAGCTATTGTGGCAGCCGTTAATGATCAATTTCAATATACAGTGTCATACAGGAAAGCATGGTGTGGAAAGCAGAAGGCATTGGTTGATATTTATGAAGAATGGGACCCATCTTATGCTAAATTACCCTATTATATGGCTGCACTTCAACATGCAAATCTCGGTACAGTTATTTCATGAAATTTTTTTCAAACTGTGAATTCCAATATCCGAGTTTTAAATTATATTTTTTGGACTTTCAAACCATCTATCCAGGATTTTATGCACTGCCATCCTATAATCAGCATTGATGGTACGTACTTGTATGGAAAGTTTAAAGATAAGATGTTAATTGCAACAGAAATTGATGCAGAGAATGGAATATTTTCATTAGCATATGCAATTGTGGATGAGGAGACGATTGCAAGTTAGAGTTGGTTTTTTTTCCAGCTCAGAACACATATCGTCAAAGATAGAAATGGAATATGCTTAATTTCTGACAGGCATTCAGGTATATTAAATACCATCGCAGATGAGTCTATTGGATGGAGTCCACCACGTGCGTATCATCGTTACTATTTAAGATATATCTGCGGTAATTTCAACACTTATTTTAAAAATATGCAGCTGAAAAGAGCAGTATGGCAAGCAGGAAGCACTCATCAAGTTTACAAGTTCAACTTTATCATAGATAGGATTAGAACAGTGAATGAAGAGGCTTGGAGCTGGTTGTCCGAGATAGAAAAAGAGAAGTGGACGTTGGCACATGATGATGGCCTGCGCTATGGTTTCTTAACTATAAATTTGTCGGAGGTTTTTAACAATATTTTACGAGGAGCTAGAAATGTGCCAATTACAGCTTGTGTTCAAATGATATTTTATCATTTTATAAAATACTTCAATATGAGGCATGCTCAAGTCTTGAGATATGTAGAGGAGAATCTAAATAATCTTTTTACTCCTCATGTTGCAATTAAGATTGCTGAAGATCAAGTTAAAGCTATCCAGCACTGAGCAACAGTATTCAACCTTCAAAGACGTATATATGAGTGCTTACGAGGAGAGCAAGCGCAGGGTTACGAGGTGGAGGAAATTCTCATACTATTATTTTAGCTGAAAGAAAATATTTTTATGGAAAGTGGAGCATGTACAAATATCCATGTTCACACGTTTTAGCTGTGTGTCAAGAAATTACTGTATATTTTAGTGATTTTGTGGATGATGCATATACAATTACAGTATATATGAATGCTTGGAGTGGTGACTTTAATTCATTACCATATGAAGATTATTGGATGCATACACATATGTTCAAATGTATTCCTGATCATCATCGTTTGAAACCCAAGCAAAAAGATAGATCAAAGTCAACAAGACTATGAAATGAGATGGATGATAGACAAATAAGAAGTAAGAACCACTATGGCATTTGTAAGGAACAGGGTCATGACCACCGTTGCTGCCCTACGATACTTCAACACACTTCAACTTCAAGCAGTGGAAGAAATTAAAGGCTCCGAAGATGTATTTTCATCATTATTTTATGTATTTCTGTAAGATTACATTTGAATATACGTGTTTAATATCCTGAGATGAATTGAATTTTGTGTTTAAGTTGTATTGTGTGACAATATTGTGTTTAAAATATATTTTTCATAAAATGAATAGCTATCATATCATATTTTTTATTTTTTAATACACTTGTGATAATATCATTATTTTAAATTCATTAGCATATTATGATTTACAATCCATGATATTTCGATTCTCTAGACAGCAGTATTCTTACATTGTAAGAGCACCATCGATCACAGACATTTTAGATGACGGCATAAGTATTCCAATCCTATTTACTATTTAAATTTTTTTTAAAAAATTATATATATTATTTAATTATTATATTTTATTGCAGGAGCCCAGATACCTTCATCTACGATGATCCGATGCTGACTTCTGAAGGACAGAGGATATCTCACATAGAGTTCTGGATTATTTACGATATCTTGGATTCTATAGAGTATATCGGATCGGTCGTATACAGATGGACGTTGGTTTTATTACTGTTTTGTTTGAAAGATGGCATCCAGAGACACACACATTTCATCTTCCCTTTGGTGAGGCGACCATCACTTTACAGGATGTCAGCATCCTTACTGAACTACCAGTTGATGGCGATCCAGTTACCAGAGTTGACCCATGCTTACCATTTCAGAGTGGCAGGCTTTGTGCTTGCGATTGCTAGGGTGAGCCCGACGCACACTTTTTTGATCATTCACGACTCAGGATTGAGTGTTTAGATGATCGTTATCGATATTTTCATATTGCGGATGATGCACCAAAGGAGATGGTGCAGCAGTATGTTAGGGGTCAAGTACTGTAATTGTTAGGTGGTATCCTGTTATCCGATACTTCATCAAATAAGATGAAATTGATATTTTTGCCATTATTAGAAGATTTAAACTTCGCTCGTAGACTCAGTTGGGGCAGTGCAGTATTAGCTTGCCTGTACATAGCTATGTGTCGGGGTTCTTATGCTGATCAGAGCGAGATTGATGGTTATCTTGTATTATTACAGGTATGTGAATTAAAAATTTTTATTTTTAATATTCAATTATATTCCAAATATTGGGTATATTATGTATGATTTTTTTAAAATTTACAGATTTGAGTATGGGAGCGTATGCCGACTATCAGTCCATTACGACGATAGTTGCTCGAGATGCCATCAGAGCAGCATGATCCTGATGTTCCATTCAAACTGAACGGACCATGGGATATAGGTATAAAAATATTTTTTTTTATTTGAAATTTACTGTTTCAAATTCAATAAAATTTATTTAACATGAGTAGATTGTGAAACAGATGGAACGTTGCATTCAACGTTCATCACGTATCGATGAGAGTAGTACGGGTTTATAGGTGCCAATTGGATACATTAGTTGATACATACAGATGGATAAATTTTAAATTTTTTACAAATATCATTTTACAGTATTCATAATCTATTAAAATTTTAGCTTACTAATTTTTTTTATTTTAACTCTATCAATTTTTGTGGGAGCCATATACATATGAGATATTGGCTATATTGCCGTAGATGTGTACAGTTGGACATGACATATGGACTGCTAGGATGTCACTTATTTGTTTTGATGTGGTAGAGTGGCATCTTTTCGATCATGTCCTGCGGCAGTTTGGTCAGATTCAGGGTATCCCAGAGAAATTTGATACTAGCCAGGGACTTCATCATATTGATCGACGAGGGAGAGCTCGTATTGACTGGCGTATCAGACATGTAGAGTACATCGATATTTGGGATGCACGTTGAGATCACATTGTTCATGGTAATCCCATTTTGAGAAGCCGTTCATATACCGATGACTACATTGCTTGATTTTTTAGCATTACAGTGTGAGTCATTGGACAGCCTCGGTATGCAATTCTCGGATACGAATGCGAGAGTTCTGCTGTGTGTCTTTTGGTAAGACTACGAAAATTAGTTTATGTTATTTGTGTTATATTTTTATTTTATATTTTACAGTATATTGACTGTTTTATTTTTATTTTGTAGACTAATTCTATGTCGGATCTTGTGTTGGATGCTTGTCGTGCTTTATCTACGACTGATGAGGACAAACGGATTCGGATACTGTGTGAGATAGAGGGAACAAGTTCCAAAACATTGGTGGCGATTGGTGTTGATCCATATAGCTGTGCGCCTTGGTATGGAGCAACCGATGCGCCAGATATGAGATATACACCGTCATCATATGTTTCACATATGTCATCACCGCATATTCCACAGATGTCATCACTAGATGCTGCACAGATGCCACCATCTTTTGATCCATAGATGACAGTGCTTTCTTTTTTCTACATCCCCCAGATGACATCACCGAATACCAGTTGGCCACATGAGTATGATACTTTTTTTCAGGCCCATCCGTGTATCCAGATGAGAGGGTTGAGCGGGTCGCTCAGTCCGTAGATGATCCGACAGCATCCGTTATTTCTGAGCAGCATGACCAGCAGACCTTTTTCACTGATATAGGGGAGGAGCCATCATAGCAGGAGCAGGAGCAGCCGTTGAGGATCTTCCTGAGAAGGTCCAAGCGACCACGGACACCACAACGTCCTTATGGGACTTGATCTTTTTTAGATTTGTACTTAATATTTTTGAAACTTTTATTGTATTATTTTTTGAACGCTTGATATTTTTATTTTATTTAATATTATTAATTATTAATTTTATTTTATATTATTTAATTTCAAGTGATCGGATATTATGCTTTGTGGATATGGTTACACATACTCTAATATGTCTCAGAACATTAGGAGAGAAAAAGTTATGCTAAAAGGACTATAGAAATTATAATATAAATAATAATAATATATCAGATAATTTAATTATGAGATGAATCAGACCGCACTGGTATATCTCGATCTGGTACGGACACAAACAGCTACGTACGGTGCGGTATTGAAAAAATTTTGAATTAAAATTTTTATTTTTTTCAATTCAAAATTATAATTTTTATTTTTTTTATTTTTTTGATATTTTTCTTTTTTATGATATTTTTTATTTTTTTAACCCTCATAATTTTTTTAGGATATTTTTTTAAAAAAATTAATTTTAAATGAAAAAAATAATTTGAATTTATGTTTTTTATTTGAGTTAACATTTGAATTTTTATTTTTTTCTCATTTTTTCTCATTTTTTACTTCTTTGTTTGGAATATTTTTTAAAAAAATAATTTGAAATGAAAAAAGTAATTTGAAATGATATTTTTTATTTTAATTAAAATTAAAAATTTTATTTTTTTAAATTAAAAATTATAATTATAATTTTTTTTATTTTTTAAATATTTTACTCTTTTATGGTATTTTTTTTTTTTTTATTTTTTTGACATATTTTTTAAAAAAAATTAATTTGAAATGGAGAAAATAATTTGAAATGATGGTTTTTATTTGAATTAAAATTAAAATTTTTATTTTTTTAAATTTAAAATTATAATTTTTATTTGGCTCTCATTTTTTCTTTTTTATGATATTTTTTCTTTTTTTAATTTTTAAATTTTTTTTGAGATATTTTTTTAAAAAAATTAATTTTAAATAGATAAAATAATTTAAAATTATATTTTTTATTTGAATTAATTAATTAAAATTTTTATTCTTTAAAATTTATTCAAAATTATAATTTTTATTTTTATTTTTTTCTTTTTTTATGATATTTTTTTAAAAAAATTAATTTGAAAAGGAGATTGTAATTTGAAATGATGATTTTTATTTGTATTAAAATTAAAATTTTTATTTTTTAAAATTTTAAAATTATAATTTTTATTTTTTTTATGATATTTTTAATTTTTTTTTTACACCAATTTTTTTGAGATATTTTTTTAAAAAGATAATTTGAAATGGAGATACTAATTTTAAATGATAATTTTTATTTTTATCAAAATTAAAATTTTTATATTTTTATAAATTTATTTTTTTTTTATTTTTTTTTTATTTTTTATCTTTTTTTTTCTTTTTTTTGAGAAAAAAATAAAAAATGTTAAATAATATGGTGTTTTTAAAAATGTCATATTATTTGACGTTTTTTATTTTTAATTTTTTTTTTTGATATGATCTACGTGAAAAATAGAGGATGACGTGATGATGATAAATTATCATTCAAAATAATATTTTATCGATTTTATATTAATCTAATAAATAAATTAAAAATTAAATTATTTAGATAAATATTTTTTTTATATTAATTAAGAAAAAGACTCATGCTCTCCCCCTGCCCCTGGAATCTTTGAGGAAGGCGTCAGCAAATCTAGTCATGATTCTCGCATGTCCTCTCCCTCAATCCCCTCCAGTTGGTGGTGTTGCCGTGCTTCTGACATTAGGTTTGATGACGTCGATTGTAAATAGATTAATAACATTTTCCCTCTCATCTAAACCAAGCTATGCGGATGTTCTCAAAAGCGGCAAGGATCCCACCCACCTGCAGAGCGGCGCACGCAACGCAGGCAATCATGAAAATTTTCCCCGAGCAAAAGGAAGCTATCACCCTACCTCCTTTCTCTGGATGCAGAATCCTCCTCGGACCTTGGCCAAACCTTTTAAATGGGGGGTTTGCTTCCGTTGCGAGAGCTCTGATCACCGCAAGCCTGAGTGTAGAAATCCAGTGAAGTGTTTTCTTTGTCGCAGATTCGGGCACTCTATGAGATCCTGTAGATTTTACAATGGTGTTCAACAGCATCCCTTTGTTCCTGGTAAAACAGAAACTGGTTTTAAAATGCAGACAAGCCATAGCCCTCCACCTTCAACTCCAACTCCTCCCCTTGTCAAAAAGGTTGTTCTTCCTCCATCCAGTGAATCGGAGGACATCAATCTATACCTGAGACGAGGGGCATTCGTGCATCCTCAACCTTGGCCCGCAAAGCTAATCGCTGTTTCATGCCCAGATTTTGAGACTGTGCAAAACCTAATGGCTCTTGATCACATATGTGGAGATGGATTCACCTTACTTCTCAACCATTGGGATCCCTACAGAGACGCCGTTCAATAAAGATGGAAATACAAGGTCCATGCATCCCTCGTTAATCTTTCGCTACACTACTGGACGGCAGATGCAGTCGGGACAATTATATATATCTGGTTTTGGTATCCCGTATCGGGCCAGTAAAGCTGGTCTCCATTGGGAGGACCTGTCCAATTTCGATATTTGCTTCTACCATGAGAAATTTGAGCATGTCCCGAAAGTCATTGAGGTAAATGTTGGCCGGTATATATTTATGATAACTGGTGTTGTTAAATTTGTCTCAGAGCCGGAACCCATATTCGACAAGACGGAGATGAGATCTGATCCAGATGATGATAAGAATGAAGGATGGGAGTTTTGGTTAAATGAAGACATTCAATCCCCCAGAGGCATACTCAATAGAACAAGGAGGACAATGATGAAGACACTCCAATGTCCCCTAACAATTTTCTGAAGGGAGAGGATGAGAGACATCTCCAACTCTGATGATCTCAATGTGGCCGAGCCCACCCAATCTGTTGGACCAATTCATTTAGGAATCCTGCGACGATCGAACTAGGCCACCTTCACCATTCCCCTGGAGACCCTTAAATCTCATAATGACTTCTATGTTTCTTCCAAACGGGCTCTTCTAGTTCCTACCAAATGGACCCTCTCAACTCAAAATTCAAACGGATCTTGATCTGCATCCGACCGAAGACAAGACATTGCAGATTGCAAAAGAAGATAAGATAATTAAGGACAATTCAGATATAACGGCCATCTTGGTTTCGGTAAAAGGTGTGTTTGAAAATATTCTGACAGTGCTCCCACGACCAAGAGATGGAAGTGTGGGAAAGAAAAACAATCAGAAGCCTAGCTTGGGAACAGGAAAGCCTAACACTCCCTTGACCAAGAGAAGCGCCAGACTGAGAGGAAAAAAACATCAAAATGCTAGGCCTGCAGGAGGAATCTCTATGCTCATAGGACATCTACACAATCAACATTCTCACTGCAAATAATATCAGGAACTTAGGTTGGAAATGTGGGCTCATCTTTCCCCCAGATGAAGATGACACTATTCTGAAGCTCAAGCAGCTCGAGCTTACAACAAGATGCAAACTCACTGTTGACAAGGTTGCAGGTTAACATATGCCCCTGCTCGTTTCCTTTTTGGTAGGAAGTGTTCTCTCATTTGAAATATGACTGAAACAGAACATCACTTCCTTTTTTTTGGTTTTGGCTTCCAACAGTTTTCAGACCTTTGTCCTAATATTTTGTGACACCAATAGGTGTGTTACAGCGAGCATAAAAATAGGGCACACACAGAATTTACGTGATTCGGCTAAAAAGCCTACATCCACGGACAAGACACGAGAAAAAAATTTCACTATGATGAAAAGAGAGATACAATCACTCAAAACTCTCCAAACCTTAGCCGCAATTTGATTTCTCAAATTTCTCTCACAAAAACTACCGAGATTGGCAGAAAGTACAATATTTATGCTGATCCGTACTGCGGGAGGCGTTGCCCTCCGTACCCTCCAATGAAGTCAGTGGTAGGTTTCGGGCATGGGTCTATCGACCCATGCCCTCCGCTATCACCACAGATCTTCCCAAAAAATTTTATTCAGATCGCAACATGGATTTTTTGGATCGGATCATAGTTCGAGTCCATAAAAAATATTCAAAATTCAAGCTACATTAACAAGGTGTAATATTAGAACCTATCACAATCTGCATTGTAATGCCTTAGTTTTCAGTAAAATGGAATCAGCTATGCTTTGCAGTTCTCTAAAGTTTACGAAAGTTATCCTCTCTTCTCTTGAATGGCATTAGTATATTGGAATGTGCGTGGCTTGGGCACTTCGGAGAAACATCGACCACTCAAGGGCACAATCATCACGTCAAAATGTATGATTGCTTGCCTTCAAGAAACTAAAGTGAACAATGTCTCCGATGGATTTCTTTCCTCTGTTTGTGGCAACCAACCAAGCATCCGAAGTGTGGTGGCTCCGATTGGATCTTCTGGAGGTCTTCTCATATGTTGGAACTCCTGCTACATAGGAGGAAGGATCAACAAAGTGGAAAGGAAACTTCTCCCTCTCTACAATACATCACATCTTATCGAATCCCCTTCAACTAAATGGATGCTAACTAATGTTATGGTCCAACAAATGGAAACATGAAGGAGGATTTTTTGGCAGAATTGTATCAACTTCGAAAGAACTGGTTAGGGCCGTGGATTATAGTCCGGGATTTCAACCTCATCAGATACCCCACGGATACAACCGGAAACAAGGCTCAATTACCCTACTCTTCAGAATTCGACTCTCTCATTGACTCGTTGATGCTGACAGAAATTAATCTGAATAACCTTAAATTCATCTGGTCGAATCACAGAGACATCCTTACACTCTCTAAGCTCAACCGATGCATTGTCTCCATTGAATGAATGGCTCACTCTTTTCCCAAATGCCATCCTCACACCTCTGCCAAGACTACCTCAGACCGCACTCCAATTGAACTGGTCTTCAAGCAAAACCTCTGGAGGAATAAGAGATTCTTCTACGAAGACTTCTGGTACACTGTCTCAGGCTTTGATGACATGGTGAAACAATGATGGAACATCACTTCCAAAAGCCACGATGCAGCTTCGAACCTGGTTACCAAATCGAAGTTGCTCGGAGACAGATTAAAACAATGGAATCGATCTGCAAACGGAAACATCAGCAGAAAAAAGGATGAGATGAGAACAAAAATTCAATAACTGGACCTCAAGGAGGATAGTAACTAACTCTCCATCGAGGAGAAGAGCCAAAGAGAGAAGCTCAAGCTAAAATAAGACCCAGTTTTACATCAAGAAGAGATCTTATGGAAGCAGAGAAGCAGAGCAAATTGGTTAAAGCATGGAGACAAAAATGCCAAATTTTTTCATATTACAGCAAGTACCAGAAAAAGGAAAAATATGATTGCTTGAATTGAGGACCAAGGAAGAATCATCGATTGTTAACACCAAATTAAAGCCTCCTTTCTGAAATATTATACAAGTTTACTCGGTATTTAGGAAAAAACTGATATTCACCTGAACTGAAAAGCTCTATTTCCTGAACCCTCCGAGAATCTAAGTGAACTTGAAGCACCGTTCTCAGAAACTAAAATCAAAAAATGCCCTTTTTAGTTTGGCAAAGGACAAATCACCAGGGTCAGAGGGATTTCCAATTTTATTTTACCAGCACTTTTGGGACACAATCAAGGTGGATCTGATCCATTTTTTTTTTCAGATATATACAGCAATAAAACAGATTTATATAGGTTGAACTACTCCAAACACTACCTTGGTTCTGAAGAAATCAGAATGTAAACAAGTAAGTGATTGCAGGCCCATCAGTTTACTTCATAGAAATCTCAAAATTTTCACCAAAACACTGGCAAACAGACTATCAAAATTTTTGAATCGTCTTGTGATGGACTCTCAAGCAGCATTCATTAGGGGGCGTCAAATCTCAGATTGTTACTTAATTGCGATAGAAATCATCTCTCACTGTCGCAAATCTCATTAGAAAGGTTTGATTTTGAAGTTGGACTTCGAAAAGGCTTTTGACAAAATCAATTGGTCATTTCTCCTCTCTCTGCTAAAATTTAGAGGATTTGGTCCGAAGTGGATAAGCAGGATCGCAAATCTTCTGAACTCTTCTAAGATGGCTCTCCTGATAAATGGGGATCCAACACAGTAGATCCAAATCAGAAGAGGGTTACGTCAGGGCGATCCATTATCCCCCATGCTTTTCATTCTAGCTGCAGACATTCTAAGTCGTCTGACAAA
The DNA here is from genome assembly GCF_000442705.2 of Elaeis guineensis. Classification (NCBI taxonomy): domain Eukaryota; kingdom Viridiplantae; phylum Streptophyta; class Magnoliopsida; order Arecales; family Arecaceae; genus Elaeis; species Elaeis guineensis. The sequence goes on along the minus strand of NC_025993.2, from coordinate 166,490,138 downwards.
TCTAGCGGCATCAAACAACCTCCTTTCAGGGATTGGAACAAATGAAATTATCAAAAGAGTTCTAAGCATCCAATACGCGGACGACACCCTCCTCTTGTGCAGCACAAGCCCACAACACGCCTCCATCCTAAAATTTATTATCTATGCCTTTGAGCTCCCATCAGGGATAAACATCAATTTCAGCAAGAGCAATCTCTACATATTGGGAATTTCAGAAAGAGAAAGTGAAATTATTGCACGGATAACCATTCTAAGATATCAAATCTGCCGACTTCTTACCTGGGACTTCCTCTCGACCACCGCAAACCAGCACCAAGCGATTGAAAATTTCTTGAAGACAAGGTAGAACGGAGGCTGGCCGCTTGGAAAGGTAAAATCCTATCTCTTGGTGGTCATCTAACTCTCATTAACAATGTTTTCAGTAGCATACCAATATATTGGATGTTCTCTTTACTAATCCCACAAGAAGTCATTGACAAAATAGACAGGAAAAGGAAGAATTTTCTATGGAGGGGTGACGACAATTGCGAAGGTATACATTGCTTGGTCAACTGGAGACAAGTGTGCTGACCTAAATTTCTTGGGGGTCTAGGAGTCTTAAATCTTACGCAACTAAATTTGTGCTTGTTACAAAAATAATGGTGGAGATTTTACCAAGAACACAATGCGACTTGACGGATCCTCATTCATAGCCTGTACTACCACAATAGACAGCCAAACAGAATGGAGGGAAAGGCTCCGAAACATGCATCAATAGCCTGAAAAAACATGGTGAAAATAGGCAAGATAGATATTCCATCAAAGCACTGAATTTAAACTGGGCAATGAAATCGATATCTCATTTTGGAACGGCCAATGGTTTGGAAGTATGCCTTTGGATTTCAAATTTTCAGTCCTGTTTCATCTTTCCTCCTCTCAACTTCTATCAGCCCACGAAATTGAAAAAATTCAGAACATTGGGATAACCTTCCGAGAAGATGTTGCTTTGATCATGTAGGAAATCTTTCGAAGTTTCAATAGATGCGTCGTCGGCATAACCCTCTCGGAGACACCAGACATTGCAATTTGAAAATGGAGTGCAAGTGGAAAATTCTCTGTTAGAAGGTGCTATCAATTCCTCAGCGACTGGCCGCATCAGGTCCAAGTTTGCAAAGAAAGTCTGGTGCACTCCAGTACCGGAGAAAACTAAAATCCTCTCTTGGTTACTCATAAACAACAAACTTCTTGTTGGGATATACCGATCGATCCCTTTACGCCGACTTACCTTCGGACTTGTCCGATTGATGCTCGACTCTATCGATCGGACCGACCAACGGCTCCGACAATGACCGTCGGCAATGGCTTTCGACGACATCCGACCGAAAGTATGTCGGCCGAACAGACTCATATTGTTCCCGACCGACCAAGCAGCCGAGCCCAAATTACCGACCCACTGTCGGGGGTGGCAGCCGATGTCCGACTTTCGCTAGGCACCAGACCAGCCAATGGTGTCCCTGGACCATCACCCAACGTCTCGGCAGCCGAATACCGACATATAGTCAGTCAGCCCACCCAAACGCCATACGACCGCTATGGGCAGTTGTCCTGTCAAGGACATGCTGTTGTGATCCAGGTGGTGTGCCCAAGGCCCAGGGGACCAAGGCTAAGGCCAAGGTCCATCATTCATGAGGGCTTCATGGAGGCTCTAGGGCTAGTTGGGCCCTAGGTTAAAAGGCTGTGAGCCTTTCGGGTTCTTGAGGTCTAGGTTATGTGGGTCTCAAGGGACCAACTCTTTATAGGCCAGGTCTGGGCCCAGGAGAGGTGAGATTAGGTCGAGTCATGGATGTACATGGGCTTGGGTTAACCTAATCTCTCATAGAGTTGGTCAAGGGAGTTTTGGGTTTGGGTCATTTGATCCGGTGTTTATATATACATGTACTTGTATAGGTTTGATCAAAGCCAAGAAAATAGATGACTCTTTCTCCCAGTCTCTCTCTCTCTTCTCCCTCTCTCTCCAGCAATTCTCCATGCCCCAGGAGCAAGAAACCCTAGGGTTTCTTGCCGCCAGTCTATAAAAGGAAAGAGAAGAAGGGGAGGCGCTAGCCCCTTCCCCCTTGCAGCCGCCTACCAGATCTGCTCTCCCCCTCTTGCAGGCATCCAAACACCAGGTCCAGGACCTGAAATCTCTTGAGAAGAGGTTGGTACAAGTTCCTCTCAGATCTGGAGTTGGATCTGAGGTAGTTTGAGGTGCGGGTGAGATCTCCATCAACAGATCTACAAAAAGGCTGCAGTAGGACAGATCTGCGAGGTCTGTCTCCATCTATCTTCTTCCCCATCTAGAATATCCCAATTTGAGATCTACAAATTGGAAGACCTCGATCCAGGTCTGATCTAGTTGGGTACCAGATCTTGGATTTTTTAGAGGTATTTTCAAAGGCGTTCTTCATCTGGAACGAAAGGCTGACGAAGAAGACAACAACCAGGCTGATTTCATCAAGGGCCTTGGATCGTGTCCAGACGACTCCAGATCTATTCGTTGCTGGTTCCGCTGCACCCAAGGTTTGTGGGAGGAGCCGAGATCATGCTCCAATAGTTGGTATCAGAGCCACGGTGGTGAGGAAGCGGTTCCAAGCATGAGAAGTTAAATATCTCAAGTGCTGAAAATTTTCAGCAAGGTACCATCTAGGTATATTCTACACTTCTTGATTTTATATTGCTTGTTTGGCTTGGATCCAGTCATGGACAGCAATATGAAGGTCGATTTCGAGAAGTTTGATGGCAAGAAAAATTTTTTCATGTGAAAAATCCGGGTGGAGGATCTTCTGGTGCAAGCAGATCTGGATCAGGCTTTGGATGAGAAGTCTGAGGGAATGACAGATAGACAGTGGGTATCGTTGGAGAAGAAAGCATGCTCGGTGATCAGAGGATGTTTGGCGGATGCGGCGTTGTATTCGGTGCTGGAAGAAAAGACCCCCAAGGGTCTTTGGTCGAAGTTGCACACCATGTATATGGGGAAGAATATGTGCAACAAGCTAATGCTGAAGAAGAGGTTGTACAGTCTTCGGATACAAGAGGGATCTGATGTGATTGGCCACATTCAGAGGTTCGAGCAGTTGTGCACGAAGTTGATGAATACCAGGGTGAAGCTGGATGAGGAGGACAAGTCCCTGTTGCTTTTGTGTTCGCTCCCAGGATCATATGATTCTTTGGTGACTACACTGTTCTACGGCAAGGAGACTCTGGAATATGATGACATAGTCTCGGTGCTGAGGTCTAATGAGCAGAGAAAAAAGTTGATCAGAGATCGGGCTCCCCAAGAGGGTTTGGCAGTAGGGGAGAGGACAGGTAGAGGAAGAGGCAGAAGCAAGTCCAGGGGGCGGTCCAAGTCCAGGAAGGGAAAGAAAGAGGTGAAATGCTTCAAGTGCAACGAGTTCGGGCACTTCAAGCGAGAATGTCTACTATGGAAGAGCAAGAAAGGAGAAAGAAGTGGCTCAGAATCAATGAGTGCAGTTGCTGGGCAGCAGGTGGAGGATGATCTACTTGTGGTATCAGATGGTCACAGGCATTACACAGAGGAGTGGACACTAGACTCTGCGTGCTCACATCACTACACACCACACAGGTCTTGGTTTGCGACATACACCAAGACAGATGAGGGATCAGTGACTCTAGGCGACAATCATCCTTGCAAGATGGCTGGGATAGGGATAGTCAGGGTGAGGATATTTGATGGGATTGTGAGGACATTGACAAATGTAAAGCACATCCCGGAGCTGGAAAAGAATCTGGTGTCACTAGGCTACTTGGAGCGCAATGGATACAGCTTCAGCAGTAGGGCTAGAAGTGGAGTACTAAACATCTTCAATGGAGCTATGGTGGTGATGAGAGGCAGGAGGTTGGACAATAACCTCTATCGCATGGAGGGATCTGTGGTGACCGGAGAGTCTGATGCAGCAGCTGCAGCACAGGACCAGCAAGGGGCTTACAGGATGTGGCACTACCGCCTAGGCCACGGAGAGTTCAGTTCAACATTAGTACAGCCCGCAGTGCAGCCCCTCTGGAGTTAGTACACACGGATGTATGGGGACCAACCCCAGTTTCAGCTAGGAATAGGGCCAGATACTTCATGACCCTGATTGATGATTTCTCAAGGAAACTCTAGATTTACTTCATGAGAGAGAAGTCAGAGGTCTTCACCAAGTTCAAGATCTGGAGAGCTGAGGTGGAGAAGGAGCAGGAGAGGAGCGTGAAGTGTCTGAGGTCAGACAATGACGGGGAGTACACCAGCAGAGAGTTTCAGGATTACTGTGAGGAGTGTGGGATCAGGAGACACTTCTCAGTTAAGGGGACTCCACAGCAGAATGGGGTGGCCGAGAGGATGAACAGAATACTTCTGAAAAAGGCACGATGCATGAGGCTGCAGGCAGGGCTTCCAAAAGAGTTCTGGGTTGATACAGTAGACGCAGTGGGTTACTTGATCAATCGGTCATCTCACACCAGGTTGGATGGCAGACTTCCAGAGGAGGTGTGGTCTGGGAGGACAGTTGGGCTGGGCCATCTACAGGTATTTGGGTGCACGGCCTATGTGCACATTGGAGCTGGTAAGCGGAGCAAGCTAGACGCCAGATCACGCAAGATGATGTTTCTAGGCTATCCGTGAGGAGTCAAGGGATACAGGCTGTGGGATCCCTTGGAAAAGAAGGTCATCATTAGTCGGGATGTGACTTTTGATGAGGAGTCAGTCCTTCAGAGGCGAGCAAGCATGGAGGAGCAGGAGGAGGTCCAGCAGGGCGCTGCTGGACAGCTTACCTCTTTTATTTTGCCTCTTGCAGGTACTACTGGAGGACATGACATTCAGGTGGAGAACCTACCTAAGGTGTCTCCACAGGTGGAGAAGACTCGGACGGATGATCGAGGCGGAGAGATCCAGTAGGAGCGAGCTGGACTGAGGACTGATATCGGTGTTGCCCTACACAAGCTCAAGAGGACCATCAGGCAATCGAACCGATATGGCTTCGAGGAGATGCTGTCATATGCCCTGGTGACAGCGAATGGAGACCCATATACGTATCAAGAGGCTATTGAGAGCCAGGACAGAAAGCGATGGGTCCAAGCGATGTCCGAGGAGATGCAGTCTCTCCACCAGAACCAGACGTGGCTATTGGTGCAGTTGCCACAGGGGAAGAGGTCCATTGGCTGCAAATGGGTCTACAGTCGCAAGGACAGAGTGGAGCTGGTTGAGGCCTTGGGACACCAAGGTGGAGATTGTTGTGATCCAGGTGGTGTGCCCAAGGCCCAGGGGACCAAGGCTAAGGCCAAGGTCCATCATTCATGAGGGCTTCATGGAGGCTCTAGGGCTAGTTGGGCCCTAGGTTGAAAGGCTGTGGGCCTTTCGGGTTCTTGAGGTCTAGGTTATGTGGGCCTCAAGGGACCAACTCTTTATGGGCCAGGTCTGGACCCAGGAGAGGTGAGATTAGGTCGAGTCATGGGTGTACATGGGCTTGGGTTAACCTAATCTCCCATAGAGTTGGTCAAGGGAGTTTTGAGTTGGGTCATTTGACCCGGTGTTTATATATACATGTACTTGTATAGGTTTGATCAAAGTCAAGAAAATAGATGACTCTTTCTCCCAAGTCTCTCTCTCTATTCTCCCTCTCTCTCCAGCAATTATTCATGCCCCAGGAGCAAGAAACCCTAGGGTTTCTTGCCGCCAGTCTATAAAAGGAAAGAAAAGAAGGGGAGGCGCTAGCCCCTTCCCCCTTGTAGCCGCCTACCAGATCTGCTCTCCCCCTCTTGCAGGCACCCAAACACCAGGTCCAAGACCTGAAATCTCTTGAGAAGATGTTGGTACAAGTCTCTCTCAGATCTGGAGTTGAGGTCGTTTGAGGTGCGGGTGAGATCTCCATCAACAGATCTACAAAAAGGCTGCAGCAGGACAGATCTGCAAGGTCTGTCTCCATCTATCTTCTTTCCTATCTAGAATACCCTAATTTGAGATCTATGAATTGAAGGACCTCGGTCCAGGTCTGATCTGGTTGGGTACCAGATCTTGGATTTTTTGGAGATGGTTTCAAAGGCATTCTTCATCTGAAACGAAAGGCTGACGAAGAAGACAGCAACCAGGCTGATTTCGTCAAGGGCCTTGGATCGTATCCAGACGACTCCAGATCTATTCGTTACTGGTTCTGCTGCGCCTAAGGTCCGTGGGAGGAGCCAGGATCGTGCTCCAACACATGCGGCATGACTGTCCTGGGGTATTGTCCGGCCAAGGACATGGATTGATCCCAGTGACTTGACAGCCCACGGCGATTTGACAGCCCACGGTGATTTGACAGCCCCCGATGATTTGACAACTCAATTATCTGCACCATTAATGATGGGACCATACCGTATTCTACTATAAAATGGGGTAAGGCAATAGTATTGGTAAGTCCTAAGTCCCAAGTCCTAAGTCCTAAGTCCCAAGTCCTAAGTCCCAAGTCCTAAGTTCTGAGTTTCGGAAAGCGCCTCTTAACTCTTGAGCTCTCTTTCCCTCTCTCCCGTTGAGCCTCTGATTTTTCACTGTTGCCTAGTCTCCTCTCTAACTTGACCGTCGGAGGATCCCGTCGGAGGCATCTTCGGTCTGTGAGGACTTTTCTTGTAGGTGCGCGACACCGGCGATCAGGCGACGGAGGGATTGGCCGCAACAGATTTAGCGCGCCAGGAAGGGGGGTATTCGACAGAGGTAAGCCAGCGAGCTCCACAGGGCTTGAAAAATCTCTCAAAATGATGAAAACCAGGGCTCAGCGATCGAGGGCTACCGGGTCGGCGAGACACTCTTCCCGTCGGGAAAAGACCCCTCCTTCACCTTCCATGGCGGAGCCCAGCTCTCTGCATCCGGTGGTAACCACGGAGGCGCAGATCACAGCGATTGTGCGGCAAATGACCGTTCTAACGGATGCGGTCAAAAATCTTCAACAGCAACCGGCTCAGTTGCCTCAACAACCGACGGCGCACCCTATGCCGTCCAAAAGCAGCCGCTGACGTCTGCGTCAACCTCCATCTCCTCCTCAAGAGCAGCCATCTCAGCACTCCCATCGAGAAGGGGCGAGGCGGCCACGGCACGACACCCACCGGTCTCGACGTTCTTCTCCTTCCTAGCTGGAGCGGGTTTGGAAGGAGAAGGGCGAGGAAGGAGAAGCGGCCGCGGACACCGTCCGTCTCACTCTCAAGCTCGTCGGGAGGTTCGACTCCTGGGGTTTCATAACACCGACGGTTGGACGACTACGAATGTAAGTTCGAGAAAATCGACCGTCGGCTTGCCCAACTCCAGGCGGATGGTCAGAAGTCTTCGAACGACGTCGACTTTCGGACCACCCAACCTCTCTCTCGATTTGTTCTCGACGAATCGATCCCTAGTTGGTTCAAGTTGCCTCATGTGGAGCCTTACGACGGCTCCACCAACCCAGTTGACCATCTGGAGAGCTACAAGGCTCTCATGACAATTCAGGAGGCAACCGATGCCCTCCTTTGCATCGACTTTTCTGCTACGCTTTGTAAAGCTACCTGGGCCTGGTATTTCGGCCTCTGCTCAGGGAGCATCCACTCCTTCGGGCAGCTTGAGCATTCCTTCATGGCCCACTTCAGCACCAACCGGAAGCCGCCGCGAACCTTGGACAATCTTTTCTCCCTTAAACAGGGAGAAAATGAGATGCTCCGATACTTTGTGATCTGATTCAATGCGGCCACACTTGAGGTTCGAGACCTCAACGAAGATATGGCTATCTCAGCCATGAAGAGGGGGCTAAGGGGGTCTCGGTTCACATATTCCTTGGACAAGACCCTCGCCCGGACGTATGCCGAATTGCTGGAGCACGCATACAAATACATGCGCGCGGATGAAGGAGCTTCCGACCGGTGCCCGACCGAAGGTGCGGGCCAAAAGGAGAAGCGAAAGAAGAACCGGGCTACTGCTGAACCCAGCAGACCCTCGACTGATAAACGGGTCTCGCCCCGACGACGGAGTCCGAGATCGCACTGACGTCGAAGTCCGAGACCGACGCATCACAGGTATGACTCCTACACTCCTCTCTCTGCTCCTCGTGCATAGATCCTGATAGAGATCGAAGGAGCAGAATACCTGCGACGGCCCCCGCCTCTGAAGGCAAAGGGCCTCGATCGGAGAAGATATTGCCGATTTCATCGGGGCCACAGTCACACCACCGAGCAATGCATCCAACTCAAGGATGAAATTGAGGCCCTCATACGATGAAGATATCTCAAAAAGTACCGAAGGGACCCGCTGGCTCAGCCCCTTCCCGACCAACAACCCCAACCGACTGAAGAGGCAGTGAATAATCAGCCTACGGCTGGGGTCATCAACATGATCTCCAGATGACCGGATCAGGGGATGACTACTGAAGAGGAGTCGACGAAGAGGCCACGCCAGGACAATATAATCATCTTCATAGATGAGGATGCTCGGAGAATCCAAACTCTCCATGAAGATGCTGTTGTTGTCTCGACGACGATAGCGAACTATAATGTAAAAAAGATTCTTGTTGATAATAGAAGTTCAACTAATATTTTGTTTTACTCAGCCTTTTCTTGAATGCGACTGTCGACCGACCGACTCAAGAGAGTCTCTACGCTTTTAGTGGGTTTCGCTGGGGAAGCCGTCGCGGTGGAAGGAGAAATTACTCTTTCCGTGACAGCTGGGATCGAACCAAGACAAAGCACTGTTCACATAACATTCACGATCGTCCAAGTACCTTCGGCCTACAACGCCATACTCGAAAGACCCGGACTAAATATCCTCAGAGCGATAGTCTCGACATACCACTTGCTGGTCCAATTTTTGACTAAAAATGGAGCCAGAGAAATGCACGGGGATCAACAACTCGTCCGATAGTGCTTGCAAATCTCTACTCAAAGCAATGAATCAAAGGACTTCCTGACGGTCGACAAGCTGGAGCAACGGAAAGAGGAGGAGCGGGGTGAACCGACTGAACAGCTGATTTTCATCCCGATGACCAAGAATCTTGAACAGATCGTCTGGGTCGGATCGCAATTGTCCGATCCGGAGCGACAGCAGCTGATAGAGCTGTTGAAAGCTAACGCCGACGTATTCGCTTGGTCGGCAGTGGATATATCTGGCATACCTCTAGAAATAATGACTCACCGACTCAACATCGCCCTTGGCGCGAAACCGGTGAGACAGAAGAAACGGGCTTTCACCCTCGAAAGATAGAAGGCCATCGATGAGGAAGTGGACAAGCTACTCGAGGCGGACTTCATCAGAGAAACCACATATCCCGACTGGCTCGCAAATGTCGTCATGGTGAAGAAAATCAATGAAAAATGGAGGATCTGTATCGACTACACCAACTTGAATCGAGCTTGTCCGAAGGATAGCTTTCCTTTGCCGAAGATCGACCAACTAGTGGATGCGACGTCTGGTTATCGACTGCTCAGCTTCATGGATGCCTTCGCCGGATATAACCAGATCCAGATGGCGCCCGAGGACGAAGAGCATACGGCTTTCGTGACCATCAAGGGCCTCTACTGCTACAAGGTGATGCCCTTCGATCTGAAGAATGTCGAGGCCACCTACCAACGCCTCGTCAATAAGGTCTTCAAAGATTAAATCGGGTGAAACATGGAGGTATACGTGGACGACATGCTGGTGAAGAGCGCACAGGCTTCATGATAAGTGAAATATTTTTACATTTATTGAAGGTATTTTTGGTAATTTATGGTGCTAATATCTTCTTAAAAACCCTAATTTCATGAATTTGTTGAATTTTTCTAAAAAATAAATGATTTTGAAAAAAATATGAAATTAGATATATTTATAAAAAAATAGATGTTAATTTAATTGAACAATTTAAGCACTAAAATGAAGAAAAAATTTTAAAAAATTTAATGTATATTTTTTCTAATTTTTCAGGTGAAAATCAGAGCAAAAATACCCTAAAAAAATAAAAAATATTACCTCCGGTGCACGGTGGACCGATCGGTCGGTCCACAGAGCCAAGATGCATTCCTCAGGAATAGTTACGCGGTCCACAGGTATGGCTCACAGCGAGAGAAAGATCCTGGGTGCGATCCAACGGCTGAGATTTAATCCGACCCAGATCCGACGGCCTAGAAGCAATCCATTATGCGATCCAATGGCTGTTATCGCTCCCGACTGTGTTAAAGACTTTTTTGCACAATCCGACGGTCAGAACTTCATCAGAACCTAGATCGGACGGCTGACATTTGATCCGACCCTGATAAGGATTATAACTCTGATTTTTTAGCTGATCTGGGCGGTCCAAGCTTGATCCGACGGCCAAAAAAATTCTTAGAAGATTAATATATTTTCTAAGGGTTTTAGGACTCCTTTTATGATCAGAAAAATATGAAAAAATTATCTATAAATAGGGGGTCCGGGAATAAGCTTTGAAGGAGAAAAAAAATCAGAGAAAAAATAAGAAAAAAATAGAAAAAAATTTCAAAGAGCTTTAGGGATCAAATATTAGAAGATTATGGAGCTAGAGAGCTTGATGCGTGGCTAAATTCCTTCAATCCAGGAATATAATGAAGCCTGTAAATGAGTTTTTATTTTTTTTTGTATTTAATTTTTATGCAATAAAATTATACTTTTATTTTATATCTTTTTATTTTTTTTTGAGGTATTGATCCAGCCTACATGGCCTATACCCTCTATTGACGTGCCGTGATCTCTGGATACAGTATGTGCTTTGAAGAGATAGATCGTGGTATGTTAGATTGAATCTTAGATCTTGTAATTGAATTTAGATAGTTTATACTCCAATAGGACGAGTTATGATCTACTGATACAGTTCGTATCCCTTAGAGATAAACTATACTAATACCATAATTACAAGAATTAAATATTATAATATAGAAAAAAAAAGAAAATAAATCTCTTTGCATGGTGGATTCAGAATTCTTGAATTATTTCTTTGAATTATTTTCTTTCATAATTTAATTTATACTTTTGATTTTTTTTGCTATTCTATTTCTTGTTAATCCTTCTACAATCAATTCTCTTTTTATTTCTTCTTAAAAGAAAAAGATAATCGCCCTAGATCTCTGTGGAAATGATCCCTACTCACCCTATCTATATAGTTTGAGTTGGTTTTTATTCTTGACCGCCTATGACAGCGATCAAATTTTGACATCATTGTCGGGGAACTAAGCACGATTATATATAAAAAAAAATTACATTAACACCACATAATCTACTCAAAGAATTAGATACTTAATCACAAAACCTAAAAAATAAAACAAATCAATTTACTCTTAACTAACTATCAAATCTGATCATCTTTTCTTCTTGCATTACATAAATCCATAAAATATCTTAAGGGCACAAACCCTAAACAAGATAAGGTGGGAATTTCATCACCCTTCCTTGGCCCACAAACCACCATCCTACATATTGCATTGACCTAAACTTTAATTTAAAATCAATTAGACGTTGGCCCCTAAGGACTTTCGAGCTCAATAGGACAAGAGATCCTAAGAGTAAGATCGGGTTAGGGTTAGTCAATTTGACTGGTGTCTAGGAAAGTAGTTCAAGGACTACGTCCTGAAGGAAAGTGATTATTTAATTGGTTCTGTTCGTTTACCTGACCAACTCAGTTGGTGTCTAAGGAAAGCAACGGGGGGACCCCCACCGATCTTACGCTTACCTGGCCAGTTGAGTGGCTAGTCTTTTACCTGGAATGCTCAAAGGCAACCTTAACAAGTTAGGAGCTGTCTAAATCTAGGGTTACCCTTAGCTAGGATTGATTGAGTAACGTGACTACTAACCTACAAATATTAACCCTAATTAAAATGCTCCTTTATCGTCTCTAGATTTAGGACTTCTTAGGCCCCTATCTTTAGAATTCTTTTCTCTTTTTTTTAAAAAATATAAAATAATAAAAAAAAAATTATAAAAATAACTGAAAATTCTCAAATTTCTTCGTGGACAAGGTTATCTGGTCGATTAGTGAGAATAGATCCAAACTTTACATCGAGTCCAGTAGACCTTAAGCCCACCATGGGTGAATCCGAACATGAACCTAGGATCTTGAAAGACCTTTGCTATCCAGTTAGGACAGCCCAACCCTCATGTATTCGACTGCCACAAACTGATGCCAATTTTAAAATTAAACCTCAGATCATAAACATGCTTCCCAAATTCATCTGAATCGAGGATGCATATATTTTTATGAGAGAATTTGAGGAAGTATGTGCCACGATGCGGCTTCAACAACTCACTGAGAATGCTGTAAAACTTAGGTTGATCAACTTTACCCTCAAGGATAGTGCCAAAAAGTGGTTATACAGTCTTCCTAATCAATCTATCGCATCATGGGAGGGTTTTGTTAGAGTGTTCCTAAAAATTTTTTTTTCACACCATAAGACTGCCAAATTTAGGAATGAAATTAATCAATTTTATCAATTACCATGTGAGTCTTTTTGGAAGTGCTTTGATCGTTTTAAGAATCTTTTGAGTCAATGCCCACATCATGGAATAGAAACTTGGAGGCTGTGCTAAATCATTTATGAAGGACTAGATCCAAACTCAAGAACCATGTTAGAATCAATGTGTCAGGATCAATTCATGAATAAAGAATCCATTGAAGCCTGGCAATTTCTAGAGGACCTAGCAGAAAAGAGCCTACAATGGGAGATTACTAGAGAATCCGACAGACACACACCTTCCAAAGGGGGTGTATATCAAGTTCAACCTTTCCTAGCTGAAGAGGCTAAATTCGCATCTTTGATCCGTAGGATAGAGGCTCTAAAACTCAAGGAACATACCCAAGTGAACCAAGTTGCAACAACAACTTGCAATGGGTGTAATGTCATAGACCACACTATGGAAGGATGTCCTTTCTTGATGGATCCAGCCGAGAATGAAGTAGCACAGGTGAACGCAGCCTATCAAAGACCCACAAATGACCCCTACGCACCAACATACAATCCAGGATGGAGGAACCATCCCAATTTTTCTTGGTCACAAGGGTCAAACTCAATTAGACCTACTTTCACTCAATCCAACCTCAGACCCACTCAATCATCAAATACCCCATCAGATTTCAGCTATGATCAAAAGCTTAACTCACTAGAAAAGAGTCTGAAAATCCTAGTAAAATCATCTGCTAGCACCAACACTACACTAAACAACTTCATGCAGACCACAAGCCAGCTTCTAACTTCCAACACCCAGGCCATTACCCGTTTAGAGATGCAATTAGGTCAATTAGCCACAGCTGTAAGTGAAAGAGAAAAAGGTAAACTACCGAGTCAATCCGAGGTTAATCTTAGGACCCAGAACAATCAAGGACCACAACAAGGAGCCCAGATCAACCAATTAAATGCAATTCATACTTTAAGGTCTGAAAAATAAGTAGACAACCATGTCGGTACACCTGAAGATCAAAATGAACCATTGTCTAAACCACCTCATGAGCAAGTAATTGATCAGACCGAGTTGGAGGATCCAGATAAGTCTAAGGAGTCAATAGAGATTAACAAACCACCCAAGCCACTGGAAGAATCCACATCAGGAATTAAGCAATTCGAGACATCACCCACCAATTCTGTAGCTCCTTTTCCAAATAGACTTAGGACCAACAAATACTCAGCCCATATGGATCAAATCTTAAAGATATTTAAACAAGTTAAAGTGAATATCCCTCTATTAGATATGATCCAACAAGTTTCCACATATGCCAAATTTCTCAAAGACCTATGCATAAAGAAGAAGACCATCAACGTTCCCAAGAAAGCCTTCTTGGCGGCTAATGTAAGCTCATATCTATCAAGCCACATGCCTATCAAGTATAAAGATCCAGGGTCTCCTACAATCTCTTGTGTTATTGGGGAAACCATCATTGACAGGGCCTTATTAGACTTAGGGGCTAGTGTGAATATCCTACCATATTCGGTTTATGAAAAATTGGGGATAGGAGAATTAAAGCCTACAGAAATTACATTGCAATTGGCAGATCGATCAGTGAGGGTCCCCAAAGGAGTTATGGAAGATGTGTTAATCAAGATAAGTAATTTTATTTATCCTGTGAATTTTGTGATCCTCGAGACTGAACCAGTGATTAATCCAAAAGGTCATATTCCAATAATCTTAGGAAGACCATTCTTAGCGACCACCAACGCCCTAATCAATTCTCATTTTGGTTGAAAATAGGCAAGATAGATATTCCATCAAAGCACTGAATTTAAACTGGGCAATGAAATCGATATCTCATTTTGGCACGGCCAATGGTTTGGAAGTATGCCTTTGGATTTCAAATTTTCAGTTCTGTTTCATCTTTCCTCCACTCAACTTCTATCAGCCCAAGAAATCGAAAAAATTCAGAACATTGGGATAACCTTCCGAGAAGATGTTGCTTTGATCATGGAGGAAATCTTTCGAAGTTTCAATAGATGCGTCGTCGGCATAACCCAGCATTCAAAAAATGATCCAGCAAATCAGGAGCCGAAACAATGAAACAGAGATACGGAGGTCACTGAATTTTCTGCCTTCCATTTTGACCAGGACAACGGCAAACAATTGTCTGGTTTGCGGAAATTATGTGAACCTATAGGACTATCCTAAATCGTCCAACTAACGATCTGAAAACCTTAAAATATGATCTGAAATCTGATAACCTGCAAAACCCTTAAAACTGCTAGTCAAAAACCTGTAAATATGATCTGAAAACACTTCTTTTGGTTGACCTTGGCCAACCAAATGCTTTTATTATCAATAACAACGGGTGGTAATACCTCCCCTTCTATCAAAAAAAAAAAAAAAAAGAATTAAAATCTTATTGACCAACGATCAATTTGCTGCCGTTCTTCAAGAATTATGCCATAGTATTTGGATTAGACTGAAACAAAGCTCCAAAGTAAGCTAGGTTTGTCCTTCGTGAAGATATCAAGATGCGCTGGAACTTTTGCTTCATTGTCCAATGGATATCCAGTCACTGGAGCGAAGTCATGGCATGTGAGTCGTGGACTTCTGCATAATTTAAGATTGAATTTTGCTACAATACTTTTTTAATATTTTTTATTATAAAAAATATTTAAAATATTATATTATTATCTTTTTTATATATTTTATTTTAAAAAAATAATATTATATTATTTTTTTCCTCCTCCACCTCCTCCTCCATTTCTCCTCACCACCACCTGCCACCTCCTTGCCTCCCACCCGCCTCTCCCACGGTCTTCCACTCTCCCCTGGTGGTCGTGCCGCCCCACCCCACTATCTTCCATCCCCTCTCTTCGACACCCCTCCCTCACTGGCACTCATGCCCCCAACAAACACCCCTCTTCTTCTCCACCATGGGCCGCCACCCCCCGTGCTCGTGCCCCCTGCCCCGCGACCTTTGCAACCGTACCATCTCTTGCTCGTGTTGCCCTCTCCCCTTCTTTCCTCTGTCCTTGGTGATGACCTGTCACGCCCCAAACCCAACATCCGGATCGGATACGTAATAGCCGCACACTCCTTAGAGCAAGCCCTAAAGAATATGCAAAGCCAAATTAAATCATTACAACCTTATCAACCATAATATTTAATTTCAATAATAATTCATAAAACTTGTATAATTACAATTAACATTTCTTCAATCCTCTGATCAGGTATCAACGGTACTCTATCTATGCATCCGCTCACTCACAAATCCATACCATAGCCAACCATGGGCATCTTGTAACTCTGAGAAGAAAAGAAAGATGAAGAGATATGAGCTTTACAGCCCGATAAGAATTTTCATATCACACCAATATAATAATATAATTTGAAAATAAAGATAAGCAATAACACATAAAAGTCGATGTTCACTGTCCAGAATACTGCAAATATTTATAGATTATCTATTTTATCAAAAGAGATGTATTATCATATGTTAATAAGTGAAACAATTTTATTCAACGATTGTTTCATGTCTTATCTTTTTATTTTCTTCTATTATCACATCATCTTTAATCCTTTTTTTTTTGGCTTTGGCTTTGAACTACCAGGATCATGCGACGATCTTTTATTCGGATTGATTTATGTGATCTTCCTCAGATCGAAATATTCATGATCTTTCTCGGATCAAAGTGGCCATGATCTTTCTCGGATCAAATCATTCATGATCTTTCTCAGATCAGATTCTTCCACATATAAGCCTGTGGGGGCTGTCCCAGGCATAAGCTCCTGGCAGGCTATTCCACATGACAAGGCCAGTCCAAACCATATTTCTCTTTCTTTTCATTTTTATGAAATTATAATAATTGACTTCATTAATCAATTCAAATTTTGCAGTGTAATAAATATGTCATACCCATATAATCATGCCATCAATCGCTGATACATATGTATTGATATAACATACTCATGCTCAAAATCACATAAATAAATAACAGTGGCTCAGATATAACAAATTCATCGATCTCAAATCCAACGATGCAAAATCAATGAGATAAAACCAACGGTAAAATAACATATATAATGATGATCATGTATAGGGATTCTTACCTTTACCGATGACTGATCCAAGCACAGAAATCAATGTTTTTATTTGATTTATGAATTTTTTTAACAAAATATTCTACTCGATATCATATGCAGACAATCATCTCTTCATAACCATAATCAAATATAAAAATCATATATGGAGAAAATTATCCGATATTCAATCCTAATAATACAAATCTAGGACCTCTCTCAAGATTAACCAAAATTAAGATTTATCTAAGTATCTGGATCCTCCACTGATCCATAAGATTTTTAGAGAGAGAAAATCCATGAAGAGAGAGAAAATTTTAGAGAGAGAAAGTAGAGAGAAAAAGTGGAGAGAGAATCTTCGTATCCTTCTGATGAGGCAATCATGGTCGAGATCATCAGAGATCATATCAAGGTGACTTAATATGGATTAACCATGATTGATGTTATCAATTTCGAATAAAGATCGGATCGAAATCTAATCTACTGTATGAATTTCAGAGCAATCTCAGGTCATCATATTTTCATATCAATTTTATCCTAGGATTCGTGATGAAATCAGAGAGAGAAAGACACTAGAGAGATAAAATCCATAAAGAGAGAGAAAAGTCTAGAGAGAGAATTTAAAGAGAGAAAATGTAGAGAGAGAAAAGAGAGAGAAAGAAAGGAGAGGAGAGAGAAAAAATTTCTCTCTCTTCTTCTTTTATTTTATTTTATTTTTATTTTTTTCTTTCTTTTTTTTTCTCTTTTTCTTTTCTTTTTCTTTTTCTTTTCCTTCTTTCTTCTTCTTTCTTTTTCCTTTTCTTCCCACGGCCTCCCTTGGGCCAAAACAAGAGACGGACGAGGGGCTCCAACTTGGCTCCGACAAGGGCGACGGCTTCGTCGGAGGTCCGGCAGAAGGTGGAGGCAGCGGTGGAGCAAAGGATGGCCGGCGATGAGATTCGACCGGCAGGAGATTTAAAGGATTTGAAAAACAGGGGATCCGCCCCTTTTTTTTTTTATTTTCTGATAATTGGCCGGTCACCGATGGCCAAGACCTTCAAGGAAGAGGGATAGAGGGATAGAGGGATGAGGGTCCTATCCTAGGGATGAGATGCCGCAACTGACGGCCCCGGTGGCCGAAAAAGAGAGGAAGATGGCTCGTTCGAACAGAGCAAAACAGGGTCATGATGTTTTGTGGATTTTTCGATGATCCCGACGGCCGACGAGGGTGCACGAGGCCATGGAAAGGAGGGGAAGGAAAAGAGGAAGAAGAAAAAGGATTTACCTCAAGCTTCAGCAGCGTCGTCGGCTCCAATTTCCGACGAGCACGAGTATGAGAGGTCACGGCTTCAACGGAAGAAATCAAGAGATCAAGCTCAAAGATCGCCGGTGGAGAGTCTTAAGGGAGGGAAGGAGGGTTTTATAGGGAAGGTCTTCTACCCTAGTCGGACTCCTTGAGTCCGATTTCATCGGAAACGGAGAGGAAGAAGACTCCGATTAGGAGTCTTCCTCCTTCCGTTAAATTTTTTTTTTCTTCGTTGGGCCGTCAACCGTTTACAAGCCCAAGAACCTGGGCTGTTACATGACCCCGCCCTGCTCCTTCTCCTCCACCCTTGTGGCACACCCCCACATCCTCCTTCTCCTCTTTCTCCCCCTTCTCTTCCTTTGCCTTTGGTGACCACACCACCGCCCCTCCTCCTCGTGTTGCCCCTCAGTGCACCCCCCTTCCCCCCAGCTCCTCCTCTTTGTATTTTCCTCAACTTCACTATGCACCTCCATAGAAAATTATGATTTGGAAGAGGAGGGGTGGCAAAAAAGCTTTTGGAAAAAAAAACAAACTGACATTTAAGTTAATCATGATTTTTATGGTATTTACTGTACTAATCATGCATATCTGATGGTTTAATTTAATTATTGATGGAGAAATCTAAATTATTCATCTTGAATCTAATGGTTAAAATTAAATTAATTATAAAAAAATTAAATTATTTTTTGAAGTACCATAATAAAATCCTTTAAAATTTTTTTGATTTTTTTTTTTTCAAGCAAATGCAGCGCCGACTTTATGTGAAGCTCGCATGCCAAATTACACTGCCTAAGACGCACAGAGAATCTCCTTTGCACATTTTTGGACCTCGCGCGAAAAACAGAAAGCGAAATCCTAAACATCGCTCCCGCCAAAATGGACCCCGGCCTCAGCCCGCCAAAACCCAAACCCTAATAAGAGGAAACCCAGACCCAGGGAGGAACAGGAAAAGGAGATCAGAGGAGGGAGGAAACCGAAACCGCCATGAAAGCTCGATCCGTGAGGCTCAGGGAGGCGCACAAGGGCAGCGGCTCGGCTTCCCACTGCTCGATCCTGTGGGACCTCGACGGGCGCCACCTCGTCACCGCTTCCGCCTCCGATCCTTCCGTCTCGATCCTCGACGTCTCCCAGCCTTCGAAGCCCGCCAAGGCCCTCCAGCACCACAGGGACGGGGTCACGGCACTCGCCCTCAGCGCTAATCCCAGCTCCCTTGCCACTGGCTCCATCGATCACTCGGTCAAGCTCTACAGCTTTCCAGGTATACCATTTCTTCCTTCGGATCTCATCACATCGTTCTTACTCGTTGGGATTTGAGAATTAATGCGATCAGAACCATCTATTTTAGCCATTTTTGTTTTAAGAAAAGATTATTTATGATCATCAGCTTAACTTGGGCGATTGACTATTTCTCAAAAGGAAACGAGGGTCTTTTGGCTATCCAAGGTCCAAGATTTGTAGTATTACATGTTTGTATTGTTCTTTTAGGGTCATTTTTAGTCTCCCTGCTTGATTGCATTACAATAATTCAGCGAGTCTTATAAATGGGTAGCTGACCTTGATCTGTTAGAATGAATGCGTGAATAAAAGTTATATATTGTCTCTTTAATTTGGGGAAAATTCAGGTTTTAATTATCCCTTTAGAAGTTTTTGTTGGAATTATCATTTCTTCCTGAAATCTTATCTCTTTTATCTGAGATCAACCCTCTGAAAGGTAGACGTTTTTTAGATGAAGTCTCTTGAAAGTATAAAAGGTAATTTTCTGTCAAAGAATTGATCTTTATTTGAGATGAATTTTTCTATCGCCCAGTGGTGGACAACCAATCCATTTTAACGGATTGCCATGTTCTTGGTGATAACGGGGTTAAAATGGTGGTAGAATTTTTGTGCTTTATGTGGAACTATTTAAACTAATTAGATACTGCACTATTTTATAAGAACTGAATTTTTTATCTAAAAATATTATCTTTTGGTCTAGGAGGTTGGGCTGATCATAATTATAAATGGGTTTAGCTCACCGTTAATTTCTCTGCTGTTTCACATTCCTGCTGATAGCGTGCTTATCTTTAGTCACACTCTGGTTTATTCTATTAAATTAGTGTTTTTTTTTTCCTTTGTTCAGATGGAGAGTTCCAGAGCAATGTCACTAGGTTTACCTTGCCCATCCGGTCCCTTGCCTTTAACAAATCAGGAAGTTTGTTGGCTGCTGCTGGAGATGATGATGGCATCAAGTTGATTGCTACCCTTGACAGCTCGATCTCAAAGGTGCTCAAGGGCCACAAAGGGTCGGTCACTGGCCTAGCCTTCGATCCAACAAATGAGTTCCTGGCATCTGTGGATGCATTTGGTACTGTCATATATTGGGAGCTCTCATCAGGAAATGCAGTACATACTCTCAAAGCTATAGCACCTAACTGTGATGCTGAAACCTTGCCACTAAATGTATTGAGCTGGAGTCCTGATGGAGAAACCTTAGCTGTTCCAGGTCTGAGAAATGATGTTGTGATGTATGACAGAGATACAGCTGAGAAATTGTTTACACTGAAAGGAGATCATGAACGGCCTGTCTGCTTTCTTTCTTGGTCTCCAAATGGGAAGTACATTGCCACTGCTGGATTAGACAAGCAGGTCTTGATCTGGGATGTGGATCTTAGGCAGGATATTGAAAGGCAGAAGTTTGATGATAGGATATGTTGCTTGTCTTGGAAGCCAAATGGGAATGCTTTAGCTGTAATTGATGTTATGGGTAAATTTGGCATCTGGGAGCCTGCTGTTCCTTCGTGCATGAAGTCCCCTACAGATGGTGCCCCTAGTTTGCAAGCAAAAAATGCAAATGGGCATTTTTTATTTGATGAAGATGATGAGAAACCCAGCACTGCTGGAAGTCTCGATGATGCAATTGAAGAGAGCCATGGTGAGTCAACTCCACTCAGCCGCAAAAGGTTAAGGAAACAGTCAGTATATGATGATAACTCTAATGAAGATAGTGATGGAGAGGAGGGGTTGATGCGGCAGATTGAATCGCATAAGAGAAGTTCTCTTAAACACCGGGAGGGTGTCAGAGTTGCCAAAGAGGAGTGTGTGACTTCATCAAAGTGGGCAAAGTCAAAAATGCAGGAGGCTTTTCAACCGGGCTCCACTCCTGCACAGATTGGGAAGCGCCGATTTCTTGCCTACAACATGCTTGGAAGTATAACTACAATTGAAAATGAAGGATATTCCCACATTGAGGTGATTAGAAAGACTTCATCATATGATGATATTTAGTTAACTGATTCATTCAAAAAAATATTTAGTTAACTGATTATTAGCATTCTATTAGCAGAATAAACTCTGTTATTTGTTGAACTGTTTAGTAAAACAATGATGCATGTTCAACTTAAATTATAAATCTAATGATTATCATTAAAATTAGGCTTCATATCTGTATTTAGAGGAAGGGAATTATCTCAAGGGCTAATCTGTTTTAATATTTATTCTTATAGTTCTATACTCATATACATCTTTTCTTACAGGTTGATTTTCATGACACTGGAAGAGGGCCCAGGGTGTCTTCCATGACTGACTACTTTGGTTTCACAATGGCTTCATTGAATGAAAATGGGAGTGTTTTTGCAAACCCATGCAAGGGTGAAAAAAATATGAGTACTCTCATGTATCGCCCTTTTAGTACTTGGGCTAGTAACAGTGAGGTAGACTCTTTAGGAACCTTGTAAATATTGGTACCTTCATTAGCATGTATCAACAGATCACTTGGACCTTTCATTGACTTTCATTCTCATGTCAACTTAGTGGTCAATGCGGCTTGAAGGAGAGGAAGTGAAGGTTGTGGCCCTTGGCACTGGTTGGGTGGCTGCAGTTACAAGTTTTAATTTTCTTCGCATCTTCACAGAGGGTGGCTTGCAGGTTTGTGATCCCAACACATATACTCTTATCATCGTTGCTATATTTGTAGAGCTTAGACTGCCAGAAGGCAAAGAAAAATGATTTGAAAGTTCAATAATACAAGGGTAGTATAATAAATTGTACCATTATTACCAGATCATTGCACTAAATTTAGGATATGGCCAAGAAATATACTTTAATGATTTTGATGGTAATGATATGGTGTTCTCTGTGATAATGTTAACATGTTGTATTTCATAATCCAAAAACGACATTAGATTTAATGATGTCAAAATGAGTGTGTTTTGTTCCAGGTCTTCTGCTCTTCTGCAGGGTTTCACTTTATTATTAAACTGAAGTATTGCTTGTCTCATTGAATTATCTGATGCATGTCCTGGTTTAGTTTCATAAACAAGTTTAGATTCACTATTATGAAAGCTGAAGCCCTGATTGACCTGTCTTTGCCTCCCAATAATGCACATCAGATTCTCTTTATATCTACGTAAATCAATTTATGTTCTAAACCTGTTCTAAAATTCAATGCTGGTGGATTTGATGCCACCTATGTATAAGAAATCTACCAAAAAACATGTTACAAAAAGGTTTCTTAATCATTTACCAATGTTCCCTACTTCTTAGTATTGGCTGGATCAGATATTAGGGCAAGCCTTTTTGCATTGGACCTAACTTCTCTGGGCTTGTTCTGTTTGAAATAACCAATTGGTTTTTTTTTTTCTATTGACTTATCTGTATTTTGCTCTCAGCAGTCCATTTGGCAATTACTGTTCAAATGTTTATGCAATGCTTACTGATTATGGACCACAAAGCAAGATGATGAGCCATTGTGATCTTAACTTGATGTGCATAACACTTTAATGTCTCCAAAGTAATCTGATTTGTTTTGTATTTTTCTGTAATGCATGATTATACATAGGCACAGTGGTGCATAATTTTTTTTTTGGGTGGAGATCTTCCAATAATTACTTATCATCCATCCTCTCCCATCGCTGTTAAACTCAAGAATTTCATCCAATCTGTTCAACAAGTGTGATTGAGTTGTGGATTTGTTCCCCTATTTCTCAAGCCTGGATCTTAGTTCTTGCTGGATAAAACATTCTGAAATTTTTGCTTTCTTTATTTTGTCTGTGCTCAATGAAAATGACTAAAGTGGCTCATTCTCTGAGGGTGAAATCATCTTCTAAATGATTCCAGTGGTAAGGTGCTTTAATATGCCAGAACTATTGATCCCTTTCCTAGACTCTTGTCCATGTCAAAGACAAACTCTTGAGACCATATGACTGTAAAGAATGTTTGAATCTTCCAGGTATTTAGGTGTTTTAGATCATGATTTGATTTTTACTGGACAACATGATTTTGTTTCATATGATTTGTTGCATTGTTGAATGTTGATGATCTAACACCTAGGAGGGATTTATCATTATCTCAACAGCCACAACATCATCTAAGCAGCAAAAGAACCCCCACATACAAACATGCATACATGCATGCGTATACATGCACACACACACATATCCTGCACACCCATTTTAAATTTTAATGATGTTAATGCGAATTTCATCAATAGCTGATGGATATCATGTCATTTAAATTTATTTTCATGTCTTTTGATATTAATATGTTTCCAACCAATGTTTTCTACTGCTAATATAGTAGTTTTCCCTCCTTAATTGTCAGTCATGTATGAATTTTAAATACTTAATAAGTAGGTGCTATTTTTTCTCTGATTTTACTGACTGAATATTACTGCAGAGACATGTCCTCTGTCTTAATGGTCCAGTGGTGTCTGCAGTGGGTTTTAACAATTTACTGGCAGTTGTCACTCATGCTTCAGACTGTCTTCCCTCAGGAGATCAGGTACGTTTGCCATTTGTGAAGACTGAAGTGGCCGAAAGCTATAGGGCTTTCAAAAACATGAATAAAAGAGTAAAATAAAATCAAAGTATTAAACCATATATGCATGGCTTATACGTTGTCCTCAGCAGTGAGGGTTACGTAGGGAAAAAGGTATCAGATTAGGAAGAGCAGAACAGCTTGTACCTCCATTTTTCTTTTTATTTTTCTGATTTCTTTTGTCTGGATATTCTTTTCATTTTAAACATAGTTCCATCTTAGCTCCATATAATTTAGAATATTTTTGTTTAATTGTCAGATGCTAGAAGTTAAAGTATTTGATATATCTGAGGGAACACAACCAGTTGGATGTCATCTTCCCTTGACTCCATGCTCTTATTTGACATGGTTTGGCTTTAGTGAAGAAGGCCAGCTAAGTGCAAATGATTCCAAGGTGAACCAAACTCAAGTCCAGCCATAACTTAAATTCTATATTCTTTTTTTTTCCTTTTGATTATGAAGCCTATAACCATGCCCATTGAACTGTGCAGGGAGTGCTGAGAGTGTTCTCTAACCAATATGGTGGCAGTTGGCTTCCGGTCTTCAGGTATTTTATGATTTGATACTAACCTAGTGGTTTTTTAACTTCATCTGGTGCAAGCTATCTGACACATGTAAACATCATGACAAATGCAGTGCAAGCAAAGCAAAAAAGTCTGAAGATGAAAACTACTGGATAGTGGGTTTAAATGCAAGCAAGCTGTTCTGTATTATATGCAAGTCCCCTGAATCTTTCCCCTTGGTACAATTCCTTTCTGTCTCTTTCTCCTCGTTATCTCTGTCCATTATTAGTGCCTCATTGTTTCTTGTTGCCAGGTGATGCCCAAGCCTGTGCTTACACTACTCAACCTTTCATTGCCTCTTGCATCTTCTGACCTTGGTGCTGATGATCTTGAAAATGAGTTCATCATGACCAACCTGCATCTCTCACAGGTTCATCCCATCCCCCTCCCCCACTAAAACACCACTCAAAAGTTGCTGCTCAGATTTTGCTGTTTGTTTCTTGCTGAATCCTTCTATATGTTTCCTTGCTTAATCCTTCTACATGTTTAAACTTCAGATACAAAAGAAAATTGAAGAATTTTCGGCAGCAGGTCTAAATACTACTGAGCTTGATGATGAGGCCTTTAACACAGAAGCTGCCATTGATCGGTGCATCTTGAGACTTATTGCCAGTTGTTGCAACAGTAAGGAGCTTAATTTTTAGACCTTGTTGCTTTGAGGTATTAGGCTTTATTTACCACCAATTGACCCTATGACTAATTACTTTGATGGCTATGCAAGGTGATAAACTTGTCAGAGCTACTGAGCTTGTTAAATTGTTGTCATTGGAGAAGTCAGTCAAGGGTGCAATAAAGCTTGTCACTGCCCTGAAGCTTCCCATGTTGGCAGAGCGGTTCAACAGTATACTAGAGGTGGAGTTGTAGTTATTTTTTTATTGACTTGGTCGGATAATTATTTTGAATGTATCATCTTGGCTATACTCTCAATAAGCTATTATTCCCACAACTTGATCAATTTGTGAAACTATTCTGCTTGCAGGAAAGACTATTAACTGTATCCAAAGGGATAGCTGCAGCGCCAAGTTTAGCCACCAACAGTACCATCACAAACAACACATTGCTACTAAGAGCTTCACCAGCACCTGAAATCACTAAAGTTGTGGAAACTGCGAGTGCATCAGCTTCACTAACATTGCCTCAATCTCACTTTTCAAGGCAAGGGAAATTTGAGAAGGCTAATAATATGGTGGGAGGGATTGAACCTTGCAAAGACCCAGATGAAGAAAATGCAAAGATTGTATTTAATCAGATGAAATCCCATCAGCCAATCAATCCATTTGCAAAGCAATCAAATAACCAGGAGAAAGCTGAAGAAAGAAGGCAAAGAGATGTGGAAACCTGCAAGGATGCAAGCAAAGGGAATCCAAAGGAAGGCATCGATCAGGTACTTCCCAAAGTTACAAGTGTAGGGATTTCAAATGATGGGTCCAGTCAAAGACAATCTCATAGGCCTGTCAATCCATTTGCAAAAGCATCAAGCAACCATGAGAAATCATCTCTTCTAGATTCCATCAAGAAGATGAAGAAGGCTGATCATGAGAAGAATGAAAAAGTTAATAACAAAAAAGCCAGGCCTTAAATAAACTGAAAATCATGAGGAATACTTACCTTTAGCTAGTTTTCAGAAATAGAAGTAAACAGGTTACCACCTTGACATAATTGCTGCATGACTTTCTGGAACATTTGACATGCTAATGAGTTCAGCATTGAAGCATCCGTTAGTTATATATGAATGATAATCTTTGAGCACATTTTTTTTGTTGTGGTTTTGTACCATAAATTGTAAATCAACATTCTTAGCATGATTTTCCAAAAGGTTACGCAGAATTTTTTTAGATGTTAGTGAGTTCTAGATTCTGTTTCCCCTCCACATTAAAGTGATTGGTGAAGGGTTAATTCTTTGAGTGCGCATCCAAAATATTTGAAAGTTGCTGATGGTTACTGATCCACTGCAATAGAAAGATCCCTTGAAAATTGGTCTATAGATGGAAGGATGTTTTGTTACCTGTGCTGAAGTCAACTATAGAAAACGAGCTATATGCTTGATTATGTTTCAATTGAAGTGTTTCATGTCTCAAACTACGTTAAATTCTTTAAATGATAGTTTCAGGTAGAAATAAAATGTTTGCTATTAATCAGATGATTCTCTCGGTGGTTGGACTCCTTGGACTCAATTACCTTCAGGAATGTTGTAGCAACTGATCGTCATTGATTAGCTCTCTAGTGGTACTTTTCGAGGGAGTTAGACTGTTGTTGCCACATTGTCTGCCAGGATATTGAAGTGATCCTTGATGATTCTTTCCTTCCACTTGAGATGTTCTTCTGTGTTCTCCTTCAAAGTTTTTTTTTCCCCTTTTTTTTGTTGATAAAAAAAAAAAAAAAACTCCAAATAGTTATCATAACAAGGGTCTGAATTCTGAGGCAGGCACGCTGTATCTTTTATTCAACGTTATCTAATTACTTAGCATGTGTGTAAGTCTATGAAAGGTGACAGAAAGTGTCCTATGATAATCTTTTAGTCAGTGTTATCCAACTGATTAGCATGAGTGAAAGTATATGAAAGGTGACAAAAAATGTTACATGATAATCTTTTATTCAATGTTATCTAATTGGTTAGCAACTTAGCATGAGTGAAAGTCTATGAAAGGTGACAGAAAATGTTACATGATAATCTAACGATCAAATATCCTTACAAGATGGTTGCTTGGGACTATTGAAGGAAATACTAGGGTTCGAATCTTGTAAAGTGTTCTGACCTCCTATAAGTTGTGTCTGGGTGTCTACTGACTCTATTATTGCCAATGCTTGGGGTCGTTGATCAAGATATGGCATCTGATTTAATTGAAAGAGAGAAATGGAGAGATTGTGCCTCCTAAAACTTGATAGGGGCTTTGGTTTCTCAACTCCTACAGCTTGTGCCTATCATGTAGAGGTGGCCAATGGGCCAGGCCGGGCCCGGGCATGGGAAGGCTCAGAAATAAATGGGCCGGGCTAGGCCCAAGGCCCAAATTTATACGGTTCGGGCCTAGTCCAGCTCGGACCCATCTAGGCTTGTGTGGGCTTGGGACGTGCTGAGCCCCTCAGGCACATTTTTATTTTTATTTAATATTAATTGTTTTAAAAAATAAGATTTTTAACTTTTAAAATTAATGTTTAATTTTTTAGCCTTTGGATTTGAAAAAAAGGTTATTGAAATATGCACATAGAAAAGATTATGAAAAAATACCTTAAAATTTTTATTGATAATTGAATTGCTTGTTGTTTAAATTACAGAGAATGCAAAGATTCAAAAAAAATAATTAAAAAAATATATCATAATTTTTATTTATATTAAAAAATAAAATTTGATATGTTTATAAATTACAATTGTTAAAATCTTGTCTGGATAACAAAGGTTGTGGATTCGTTGGTGGTGTTTGTATTCGTATCGTCTTCGAAACTTGTTAGATATCCGTTAATATCTTAGAGTCAGCTCTCCGCATCTAGCCAATCTTTGAAGCAAACGCATCTCTACAGATTTTTTGTTCATTCTGCTTTTTTTCTCGTCTAAGACTCGTCCACCGGTGCTGAATGCAAACTCTGAAACGACAGTGTATATTGACACGGTCAGGATGTCTCGTACCATAGTAGCAAACATCGAAAAAATATTTTGCTGCGATTTCCACCATTGCAGCACATCAAAATTATCCAGCTGATTGGGGTTGAGGGCAGTGGTGATGTCATTGATGAGATGAAGTTTAATTTCGAAGACAGGGACGATAAAGACGAACTACCGTTCAATTGTTGTTGCCATTGGACTATCCACTGCAATACGTTGTGCTTTCCACTGCTATTTGTACTTGCTTGTCTAGATGTGTTATGCCAACTCTACTGCCTCAAAACCTGGCATCATACAAACTATACATGGCATACAAATAACGTTCAACTATTTCTCTATCACCAATTGAATCGATTAGCATATACTCATGATATTCATCAAGTAAATAAAGAACACAATTCAATTTAATCTAGGATCAAACATAGCAGCAATAGAGTGTATAATACTTAATCTAGACCAATATTCTCTCTACTTGGCCTCCATTGTGTGAACTAGAGGGGTCAAAGTTTCATCATTTCTATATAATTTTTTTTTTCGATAATCTGAATAATATATGTCAAAAATTCACAGAAAGTGAAATAATATACACTAGAAAAAAATTTATTGTATTAAAAAATATTTCTAAAAAATCTCATAAAATTTTGGCAAGACGTTAATCCTTAAAAGTTAGAGGTTCCTCAAAAGACAATTGAGAATTTACAAAAGTATTTATCAACTTAGAATATTCAAATGCACTGCTTAATATAAGATACGTGGAATTCCACCTATGCACAATATCAAGTGTAAATTTTTTGTGTGCCTTACTATGGGAGTTACACAGTTGCTTGAAATCTTATTTTTTCGAAGGGGAATGCTCGATGAATCCGATGGCATTCCTAATTCGAGTGATCAAATGATTTAAAATACCTAATCCATCTTGCACACACAAGTTAAGTATATGGCATACATATCTCATACGTAAACAATCACTATTCAAAATTGAATTTAATGATTGTTTCAGTAAAAAAATAGCAGCAGTATTATTAGATACATTATCAAAAGTAATAGATAATATCATATTTTAAATGTCATAATATATTGTAATTGCCATTATAGAATTCAAAATTACAAGTGCAGTGTGTGGAAATTCAAATAATTTAAAACTCATTTTTTTTTTTATTTATGTTTTATTCATTGTCTATAAAATATACAGTGCAACAAATATAACTAGCATATTGATAATTAGCAGTATAAATATCATAGGTCATTGACACTCTACAATTTAAGGATTCTAATAATTTTTGAAGTCCAATTATCATTTCAATATATTACTTCATTGCTTCTCCATGAATGGTTTCCTACGAATTCATCTATATTGGGGTTGTAAACCCTGTTGGATATATCGCTCTAATTTTTCTGACTCTGCTCTTATAAATGGTTCTTCCTCATGAATTATCCACCCAGCAAGCTCTCTTCGTTGCATTTTTTGACTATATTGTCAAGAACTAAGATTACCCCTAGCTAAATTCAATTGGGCTTCGATTTTTGCATTATGTATCCTATGTTGTTCTATGTGGCGTTTCAAGTGGCCAGTGCCACTAGATGATTTAG
This sequence comes from Elaeis guineensis, assembly GCF_000442705.2. NCBI lineage: Eukaryota > Viridiplantae > Streptophyta > Magnoliopsida > Arecales > Arecaceae > Elaeis > Elaeis guineensis. The sequence continues at coordinate 166,460,850 of NC_025993.2, read as the reverse complement.
CGATCAGGATGGCTTTGTATTTCTTGCAAACTGTCGTAGATTCACCCTGGGCATTTGTAGATTAATCAAAATCTCTCCATACCTCATTAGTTCTTTTCCTAGTCCTACATACTTGAGCACTAGTGGTTTCTTCAAGAGTATTTGTCTCCTCATCGGGAGTCATACTAGGATTACTATCATAATAAGAATCCATTTATACTAATAAAAAGAAGTAAAAATAAAAAAATTATGTTGAGAACAATGTACTCTTCACCGAAGATAGAGGATGAGAGAGCTTGATAGTCGATACTAGTAGCTCGATCCTTCAACTTCGAGAGAATTCAAGTACACTTGAGCAAAATTGATTGTAAGCAAGTAAATAGAAAAAGTTTGTAGAGAGAAGAAGATTGAGAATAAGAAATGATTGAGAGAATGGATTGGATTTGGTGTGGTAGAAATTGTGAGAATGAACCTTTATTAATAGTCGTTAGAAACTTTCATGCTTCCCAAAATATCCTCACAAACTAGTTGTTTATGATCATTGATAGGGGATATATTGGTCTTTTAATTTTTTTAATTAAAAAGATATGTAAATTGCCAAATGACCTCTCTACCCTCAAATATAGTCATTATATGATTGTTGGGAAGGATAAAAGTGATGTTTTTATGAAATTTTACCATTTAAAACCCCTCAAAATTTTTTTTTGCATATTATGTTACTAGCCTGGATAGGCCCGTAACAGCCCTAATCGTGCCAGGCTCGGTGGGCCAGGCCTGGACCGGCCCGCCATGGGTGGTTCGTTGTGTCGGGCTGGGCACTAGCCATGGGCCGGACCAGATCTAGTCCTTATTGGGCTTGTGCCATGCTCGGACTTGTCGCAAGCCCCAAACCCAGACCGGCCTGGCCCGTTACTGTTCATTACAGGCTGGCGTCGGGCCGCCCATTATGGGCCGACGCAGGGCTGCCCATGCCATTGGCCACCTGTACTATCATACTAATAAATTAAAAAAATTATAAAAATATCTTTTCAATTTTAATTCAATATCGCTTATACTCTCTATACTTTAAAAAGTGTCAGACTAAACTTTCTAATTATCGATATATTTCAATATGATGTAGTTATTCACTTATCAACAAATAATGTTATCTGTTTTCTCTTAATAGATAGAATGCCCCTCGCTCATAGGTGGGTTTGAAGGAGAAAGAGGATGAGAAGGAGGAGGAAAGAGCAGTCGTGGAGGGAGATGGCTTATGGACGATTTGGAAGAGAAAGAAGGGAGGAGGAGGGGATTAATCAAAGAGAAGGGAGGAGGGAGGAAGACGATGAGGAGAGGGCCGCATAGAGGGGGATGGCTTGTGGACGGCTTGGAGGAGAAGAAAGGAAAAAAGAGGGGATCAATTGGAGAGGAGGGAGTAGAGAGGAGGAGGTGGAAGGGGAGGCGGTGGAGGGAGCTCCCATGGAGGAGGAGAAATGGATGAAGAAGGGAAAGAGGAAGGAAGAGAAAGAAAGATGGATGTCGGCGACTAAGGAGGGGATCAACCGAAGAAGAGGGATGAGAGAGGAGGGAGAAGGGAGGGGAGGAGGAGGAGAATGGGGAGACAGTGGAGGAATAGTTAGGGGTGGAGGAAGCTGCCATGGAAGAGAAAAATCGATGAGGACGAAGGAGAAGGGAGAATGAGGGACGCCGATGATGGAGAAGGGAATCAATCGGAGAGGAGAGAGGAGGAAGGAGAGGAGGTGGAGAAATAGATTGAGGTGAAGGGAACCACCATGGAGGAGAAATGGGTGAAGAGGAAGGGGATGAGGAAGAAGGAAGAAAGAGGATCGCCGGCGATAGAGGAGGAGAGGATCATTCGGAGAGGAGGGAGGAGAAGGAGGTGGAGATAAAGATATTTTTATCATTTTATAAAATAATGATATTATATAATGATTACATGACACCATTTCATTAATGAAGATAGATTAGACCACATTAGAATATATCAATAACTAAAAGGATCAGTTTGATATTTTTTAAAGTATAGGGATGTAAGTGAAATTGGATTAAAATTGAGAGGATATTTCTATAATTTTTTTTAAATTAAATTCTCTCTCATATATTGCTTGATGGAATCATGGCCATTGATCATATTATTTCTTTTGTTAAAAAAATCAAATGCATTGTATGTGGAAAAACTAGTTTTTTTTTTCTTTTTAATGATGAATGGAATTTCAATCCATCCATTGTTTAGTACCTAGTAGGTCTTAGCTTATGTAATTCGTTAAGAAGAATTCTGCATTGTAGGTAAATTATAAATATTTTAAATTTATTATATTAAAAGATAGAATTTTAAAATACTCTTCAAAAGATTTTTTTTGTCAAAGTGTCATATGAAAATATCAATATTTTTTTTAATCACCAATCTTTCTCCAATTGGATCTTAGTTAAAACAGAAACCTACTTATCAATGCCTTTCTTTGCTTCAAAATATAATAAATAACTTATTGCCTCTATTTTCCTTATTTTTCTATCTGTTTTGATTGCTTGACTCATTCATCTCTTTCCACTTATAAATAAACAAATTATTAGTTTAATTTCTAATTTTTAGTTGTGAACTTCTTCATTTGAAATAAACTGACAAATTTTCAATCTAGTTCTGGAATTTTCCCCTTTGAAATATCTCTCTATAATCCATACTATGTGATATTAAATTTTAATTAATGTAATTTGAAAATTAAAAAAAATAGACACCCTCAACCTTTGGCAAAAATAAAAAACACCATCAATACTTTAAAATTTCAATCAGTCGCCAAATTTATTTTATTATACTAAATATGGTCTTGCCATTCATCACTACATAATACTATTATATAATCATCGTACAATAACTAATAAATCCTATTATTCCTAAAATACCTATCCTTTCAATATATATATATATATATATAATTATTTAATTTCATTCTCTCCATCACTTTTTATGGCAGTCCGCCCATCTTAATCACCTCCTTCAATCTTTATACATACCATGGGATATTTGAAATCCAAGAATGCCAAGAGTACCACCAGACACCAGCAAATGGCCTTGCTTGCAGGCCTCCATAATAAGAGTAATTTTGACATTAAAAATAATTTCCAATCTGAAATATTTTGAGACATCTTCATTTTAGAGTTTACTATCTGCTAGAAGGGTCGACTGGAGCCATCTTGATTCTGGATTCACCGTGCCAGTAAAATTGCTCCTTCCCGTTCTGCACCATTTCCTGAACTCAGGAGAATTGTTGTCCCAAGATCCAATTCTGGATCCTAATGAGGATATATGAAATTAAAGTCTTTACTTTAAAAGAAAAGAATAAATATCTTTGGCTCTCGTTCTGGTGCTATCCGTCAGGTGTACAACAAAATAAAATGTGATAATTAATTGTAAATTTTAACTGTTGATGGTGAAGTGTTTCTCATTGGAAAATTTAAGGGATTCAATTTTTTTTTTCTCTTAAAAATTCAATATTAGTTTTTAAATGTATCGCACTTGCCATTCACTAATGATTTTTTTTTTCCCAACGATTCAAAAGTCCCACACGTGCACTTGCACGTACACCCTGCTTCAGCCCTCAATATCCCCCGAGAAAAAGCCAAAAATCCAAAACAGACTCAAAAGCACCTCCCTACACCTAAAACGGAAAACAAATTCCTCGTTCGCCCTCTCCGTACGTCCATGGCGAAGGTCGCCGAACTCCTCCTCCTCCCCTTCGAGGAGGAAGTCTTCGAAACCGAAGGCGACGAAGATGAAGATGAAGACGAAGACGTAGATATTGAAGACTACAACCCCGAAACCTTCGACCTCCCCCCTTTCTTCTCCTTCGATCTCCCCCTCTCCCCTCCTTCCCCTACCTTCGACCCCCCCGACCTCGTCCTCCCCGCCTTCTCCTCCCCATCCTCCGCCCCCTCCGACCGCTCCCCCTCGCCCCGCGGCCGCGCCGAAACCTTAGACCCCGCCGACTTCCGCGTTCTTGATGGGGCCGAGGACATGGGCTCCGATTACCTCGGCCTGGGCCCCGGGTTAGGGTTCGACGACGACCAAGAAATCCGGGGCGGCGCAGATTTTTTCATCGATCACCGCCGGAGATCCATCTCTGAGCAGCCTCAAGACGCTCCCTCCCGCGACGGGGAGGGTCTGCGAATCGTCGGATCCGGATCCGATTCGGACTCGGAGGACGAGCAGATCGGGGCCGGCTGCTCGAATTCCGATGCCGACGGCCACCGATCGGACGATCTGCCACTTCCCCTTTGTTGGGACTGCCTGCGGATCGATGAGGACCGGCGGGAGGACCTGGATGAGGATTTCGAGTGGGAGGAGGTCGATGGCCGCCTCGACGAGAGGGAGGTTCTTAGCATGATGGTAGGCGACGACGAGGAGCTATCGGGATCCACTCAAAGAGAGGAGGAGTTATTGGACGCCGAGCTCGATGAACAAGAGGCAAGGAACCTTAACTGGGAGGTTCTTTTGGCCGTCAACACCATCAGCGAAAACCTGTCGATGGAACTGGAAGACGCCGAGTCTTATCTCGGGGATGAGCACGACGACGTCATCAACCCCTCGGAGTATGAGATCTTGTTCGGGCAATTCACCGAACAGAACAGCTCCATTAGGGGCAGCCCTCCGGCGGCCAAATCGGTGGTCGAGAACCTTCCGTCTGTTCTCGTTACTGAAGAAGATGTGGCCAATGATAGCACCTGTTGCGCGGTTTGCAAAGATGAGATTTCTCTGGGGGAAATGGCGAAGCGGCTGCCCTGCTCGCACCACTACCATGGGGGCTGCATTGTGCCGTGGCTTGGGATTCGGAACACCTGCCCTGTGTGCCGCTATGAGCTGCCGACCGATGATCCTGAGTACGAAAATTGGAAGGCTCGAGGGGCCACCGGTGCTGGATCGGTCGAGTCATCGTCGAGAGCCACGTATGGTTTTGAAATGTTACCTGAAGCTTAGGACTTGTGTGCAAATCAACCTCTTCCCTTCCCTTCCTGATGATGATGATTGAGGTAATTTCCTGATGCTGTTGTATTGATGTAATATAGAAAAAACATTGAACCTCTGTTATTTTCTTAATTTGTAGCAAAAAAATATCGTGTTAGACAGGCTTTGGTCTTAAGATTCTAAATTTGGGTCATTTGAGAAATGGTTGATGAAGATGTCAAATGGTTTGTAACTTTGTATACAAATCTTTTTTGACCAAATGTAAATCCTTGTTATTACTATCGTATTTCCTGTTGCTTTGGGCTGATTGGTTCTTTCTATGTACTTGTTATCCATTCAACCATGACGATTGTTTGTGAGAGTATCCCCTCTTATGGCCAATTTGTATTTCTGAAGATATTCATTCTTATCTGTTCTTAATACGAAGCTGCTCTATCTGGTGCTTGTTTATTAGCTTGTGTTGCAAAAAGAAGATTCTTATCAAAGCATGTTTCTCTCAAATCTGTGGCAACGAGTCTTGCTTAGATCAATTGAGAATTATTGTTATATCATCTAATTAAAGAGCAATGCTACAGTAACTCAGAAAAATCACTCAAAAACAGTCAGTCAGGTGTCTTGCACCAATGACTTTGCTTAATTAAATGGCATGCTTCATGATGTCAATTTAAAGGGGGCAATGAGAATACACCAGTCACCACACCAGCAAGGTGACTTCTCGAGTGATGTTTTTGAGTTATCTGACTCCGACTTGTATTCTTAACACTAGAAGGTGCATGACTATTCTTAATCCATGTGAATAGAAGAACTATTGGTTGGTGTGAGAAGCTCATAGTTTTTGGGTTTGTAATTTGGTCTGGTGGTGTAAACATTACAATTTACGAATGAGAGAGAAGAGAGAGTAGAAACTTGAATCCTTCATTTCTGTCAGAGGTTAATCTTGAGGTTCCACATACATTGTGTAAAAACTGCATGCGGCTGAAATGGACAGTCACTCCAATAGCATGTGTTGTAGTCATATATGCAGAGTGCACTGAAAATCCGTGAAACCTGCAGTATCATGTGTATGCAAATAGAAGGTAGCATTGATGAAGAAAAACTTAAGGTGTACCATCCACCATGCAGAATAGTAAGAAAACCATTTACTGCTATAGAGAGAGAGAGAGAGAGAGCTACCATTAGACATACTTTTTGAGGGCACACTGTTTGAATATATTTCATTAAATCCATATTAATACTAGACTCCGAGAACAATGAAAGAAAACCAAAGTACTGTTACGAGGACCTGAAGGTCTTGTTATAGGTTGTGGAAATCATCACCGCTCAAATCACTACCAGTCAATTTTTTCAACTATGGATTGTCATATTTGAAGCATAGAAATCAGCTTGTCTTGCTTCCAGTGCTTCTGGATATTTAAAGCTTCTTTCTAAGGTTGCCTTCCTTTTCTTGTCCAATTTATTTTTCAAAAATATTTGTGGCTTCCTTGCGTTAATTTACTCATTATCTATCTACTTCTTTTTACACCACTTACTTGGAAATTGGGTCCAGGGATTGCAATGGAAGAGCCATCCTCCATTCTGCTAGCAGTCATATTTAACAATCATTCTTTTATGATACAGTTGTTTCCATGTTATGAAAGGGAGAATGATTGTTTGAGATGTCACTTCTCTTTTAAGATGTCAATTTCTCTTTTGAGCATGGTCGCAATTGCTAGAAGATGAACGAACTAGTAGAATTGTGTCTTTTCAAAGTACTGTGAATTCATTCTTGTTGCAGAGGAATCTTCCAATGGATCTCTCACAGACCCCTTCATCTGATTTTAGGGTTAATGTCTTAGATTTCTCTTGTAGATATGGTTTTTTCAGGGTTTTGATGTGGAAGATTTTCAAATAGAAGGATATGCGAGGACCTCTAGACAAATTTTAAGCCTTGGATCCATTTTAACTAAACAAAACCAAAAGGGGGAAAAAGAAGGAAAAAGATAACTAGATAAGTAAAGTTGAAAAACCAATAAATTTTGTTATGTTTTAATAAATTTAGATCTTTACCATTTTTTTTCCATCTCCAAACCATTAAAAGACTTAAGAGTATTGATGATGCCCACTGGAGGCCAACTATCATACACGGAATGAGATTAGAAGAAAGATTTTCCCCCTCTCCTCTTCTTTATCTGCCTTTGTTTTACTTCTTTCTTTTCTTTGTTACTTTTCCTTTGTGATGCCAAAAAAATGCAATTCCTCAGGCTTCTCTCTCGCAGAGGTAGGATGGGATCGATGGGCAGCTTGTTTGCTTATTGCTGAGGTGGACAACATGTTAGGCCCCTCAAAATGACATGGACTATAGTTAAAAAGGGTCAGTGTGAGATTTCAAAATTTCACTGTCAAGTCCTAAAAATATAAAATAAGCTGAAATACATCCTAAATTTCTTAGAAGGACACCTTGATGTTTGTAACAGCTCTCTTCCATCCAAATGTCCGATCCCCGGCCTAAACTACGTATGTTTTGGTTTAAGAAAATGCAGTTTGATATTCATTTTTTGTACTACTGATACTACAAATGTCGATATGGAATTTCTCTCTGCCGCATGGGATCTTTGACAATTAGCAACACTGTTAAAAGAGATGGTACTCTACCATATAGACTGGAAAGTGATTCATGGCAAATCACTGTTGATTTTGCATCTGGAAAGTAGGAATTAACTTTTTTGTTCTAAAGTTTGTGGATTACGTCATCTGTGCCTTTAAATAGTTAATTAGAGAACCTTTTTCATGCATGGGAAAGTGAACATGGAGCTGCTTGTTTTCGAGCAAGAAAAGTTACAGCCATGGAACAACGGTACTACCTCTCCTCTATTTGAAAATAACACTCTAAGAATACAAATTTTCTCTTATTTAATTTGTTATCTTTTTATAATGAACTGGGGTCTATCCTAGCCATCATACCCACACTCTTTAGCAATCAAAGGTTTTGTGTTTGAGTCGTGGGTTATTCATCTTCATATATTGGGGCCCAGGTATTGATGGTGCAGGTCTCTCTCTCTCTCTCTCTCTCTGGTATTTCTGGTGCTTGTTATCATTTGCATAAACAGGTATGTTTCTTGCCCATGCTTCCTATGGTGTCTAGCTCTGCAATCTGCATGAACTAATGTTTGTGTATATGCAGGTTTCCAATGCCTATAATGTTTTCTGTCCTGTGAGTGCAATAAATATTGCTGCATTAAAATTTGTTTGGTGAATGACATACCCAAAAATTAAAATACAGGAACTGCCTTTGACTTTTAGTCAAATACGCGAGATAATTGGCAGTGATGCACATCGTTTTGTTTTGACGAGGGGATTCTTGCTTTATGGGAACAGATTCTTGTGTCTGCTACAGGCTTCCTGATATCCAGGAAATGCATTCTGCACCTGGTCTGCTGTAGGCAAGTTTCCACTTAGAGAGGACTCACTCTCAAATGGTATATAATTTTGGTGATCCAGTAACAGTGAATTAATGATCCAACCAGAGAGGTCTAATCTTAAGTACAGGAAGATGTCAGTGATGTTACTGATGTATTGCTTAAAGTTGAAGTGATTTTAAAGATTCCAACTACTTTCATCTCTTTTTATTGTGGTTGTTGATGTGGACTTGCTGTTAGGTTGATGCATTTATCCTTGCTTCTTCTTGCACAAGAAAAAGGAGATGGCTTTAATTACCGTTGAAGGCAAACTTTTCTATAGACCGTTCTATCGTAGGCTATATGAGTCATTTTATGGTAGGATGATTAAAGACATGTCGGTTTATAATTAATTCGAGTTGATTTGAATTTTATGTTCAAAAATTAATTTTTTTATCTTTTCTAAGAGAGTCAAAAATATTCAAATCGACTCGTCTACGTGTCAGTACTATATATCAAATCTAGAATGTACCAAAGTTGATTCGGATCTTTTAGAGTCGACTCAAAGTCTTTCATTCAATTTTTTTTATTTGATTTTCATCTTCTTTTCTTTTTATTCAAAAATTTTTTAAATGCCATAGAGATGAAAAATTTAAAGATTAGATATTGTATAATCATTCAAACATTGACACAAATTTCTCTCTCTCTTCATGAAAATTTTTTAATCTCCTCCTTAATGAAATGTTGATACCATTGAAATGCAAGTTGCTCCCCCATAAGTCATTACTCAATTTTCTTTCTAAGTTTGATATCATTTGATCTTTTTATACAATCCAAAACTCGAACCATATAACTTATATCATGCTCAATAATGATTTTTTTATGCAACCAACAAAAATTATAGCATGTGCATTCAGATAAAAAAAACTTATAATATTAATTTTAAAATAATATAAATTAATAGTTGATCATTATAAATTTTGTTAACAAAAAAAAAATATACAACTATTATAACTATGGAGAGGCATATATGCTAAGATATTGGGATCTTCTTCGCATCCATCTCTCATAGACGCATGTCATCTTTGGCCGTTGTCGTAAGGGTTAGACACGGTATCGACTGATGGAGAGGGAGGTGCTGTCATGCTCGGCTTATCAATATGTGTTTGATGTCTGCCTTGAAAAATCCTCAGTCTACCCCTACATCTGGCCTTTCCATGTGTATGATCGACGTGCTGGTCATCGGGTCAGTGTGAGGTGTCTCCCGGTTTACTTATCCTCTATGACATAGACACATCATCTATTGAGAGATCGAAGTTTGAGAAGGCAGAATATGAGATGTACTGGGCATATGATGAGGTAGTGAGGTATTCGGATCATCCGTCGACAGCATAGTATAAAATCGTCTATCCTCAGAGATGACTCGCATAGTGTTGACAAGGCTATCTATGACATCGACAAGTGCTCGGTCCTTACATCCAACAGTGACCAAATGGAAGTTGCTCCTTGCTCGATGGTATAGCGACGTGTCAGTATCAAAGAAAAAATAGGTATTATTCATAAGTATAGCAACAACGACATGACAAAATGAAATCAAAAATAAAATATACTTACAACAATATCTATTATGCTATCTAAAGGACGGAACCTCATTTTCGATCGATCACTCATCAATGACGAGATAAATCATCTAGTAATGCTCCTACATCATTGTAGATATAGATCATAATAATCTATCATAGGGAGCATAGGTAGACTAGCCACAACGAAATCCTCCCACTGCTCCCATGTATCAATATGCTTCCGGTGCCCTCAAACCCAATCATGGCGATTCCACCTTTATCAATCTAGACTGTGAAGGCTGTCCCGAGTGTCGCATGATAGGGAGATGTCATGATGCATGCCAAACTATCGCATCACGTACTCCGAACAATAGATTTCTACGATATCGAAGTAAATGAAAGGTGCGCGTATTCTCCATAAATGCTGATCCGATCGGCATATCTCAGGCAATACGGCCAATATCTCTAATCTGTAAGGCACCTACACCATCTGATTATCGTGCTACTGGTCAAGCTGATCTCTATAATAGATGACTGTATGTGGCACTGGATTGCTAGCACCAGTCAGTTGAGTCCTCCATCTATCCAAAATAAAGTTAATATGTTATTCTGTTAAACGTATAGTCATTTATAATAAGAAATCAGTGGTACTGGTTACATGCCTACATTTCAGTAGATCAGTTTGGTCGTGCTGTATTCCACCAAATGGGTCCTTAATACCAGGGTCATCCTCATCCAATGAGTCATGTCCTACTGCATCATTCTCAATACCAACCGACGTCGATTGGTAGGCTCCTATCCTGGAAAGTATCCTATTTGGCCATCCGATATGTAAATGCTCCCATACTCAAAACTACAGTAAAAACCAATAGCCCAACTATCTCACGTGCATCTAGTTTAGTGGTCCTGTAGAGCTCGCGATACAAGAAGGCTAACACAGTGCTGCCCCAACTCAACTACCCATATACATGGAGATCATGTAGCAGGGATAAGTACAGCAACTACATGTGGCAATCAGACTTATTGATGAATAGATGGCCATCGATAAGGCATAGAATGAATATTTGAGCATGTCTTTATACGATCTCATCATCTACATCATTCAGTAAGTGGTGAAATATGTCGTGAAGTCAATGAAAGCTCAGTGAAGACCCTGATAATATCATCTCTAACGGTTTAATCCCAAACAACTCCTCACAAAGGTCTGACCAGATAATCTGTACAATATCGATGATGGTAGGCCCATGTATCATAATCTGAGGAGAACAGCAGCATCTTGCAACATGATCGTCACCTCTCCGATATGGAGGTGGAAAGTGTCTCCTAACGCCATCGCTCTATCATGGCTATGATGAGGGCCCAACCAAGCTATATATCGTATACTCTAAAAATTTTATAAACATAAGCCCCATGAAGATACTTCACGATCCTCTCATATAGCCGCCAGATGCGCATCACAATCGAGGCTCTGTATCTATAGCATAGGGACCTTATGTCCTCCTCAGAATATATACGGTCACTACAGTGTTGAATCTAGAGATACAGCATGGTAGAGTCTGTCAGCCTTGGATGCACGTAGGAGTCTGAAGCAGCTATGTCTGAGCTACATAATAAAAAGAAGAGCTTATGACTAAAAAATATCAAAGATGATAAAAAACATCAAAGATAATAAACATATCAAAGATAATAATTTTAGTATAAATAGCCAATATTAACAATATGATAATTTTACAATATATTTCAAGCATTTACACAATATGATTACATGATCAAAATAGTTTAAAAAGAATATAAATGATATATAGAGATAATCTGCAACTATGCTCTCTAGACTTTAGCTGGCGTCCATTTAACTTACGTCAGATTTTATCAGTGAACATCCTGCCAACCTTCCTTCTTCGTGCTGCTACTGCATGTCTAATGCTAAATCACTTTAACAAATGTTCGAAAAAAAGATGAACAAGTGCAGCAACTGACAATGAGCGAGCCTCCTTCAACATCTTATTGAAACTTTCAGATAGATTCGTATTTATTATTCCATACTTATATCCATCCATATCATGCGCCCGTGACCATTTACTCAGATCGTCAAGTGGATATGTTTTGAGATATTGAAAGCAATTGGACTATGTTTTCTTAATATATTGAATGTTTCGATTGAATTTCTAAGGCTGGTTTTGTTTTGCAGTTTGATGGAAATAAGCAAAAAATATAGCATCATGGAATCGACTGTTTAAGTTTACCTTAATATGGCTAAGGCATAATTTATGATACCTATATGGTACTGTCCACTCAATAGATTCATCTGAAATAGTAGCTAATCTTTTTTTTATGTCGGTCTGAAACTATGTCGACCTCCATACGATCACGTGCCATGTAACGGTGCAAATGCCATAAAAGTCATGACCAACTACTACGGCTCTTACCTTCAGATATGGTAAATGCCAAAGGATAGATACTCCTATTAACACTTATGTGTCAACTTGTATGGCATGCAAAGGTGGCATATGGTTGGCAAGATATCACACCTCAGACCTCATCCATCTCTTATAAGACATGAAATATATATCTTTCGTTCCCACCATGCCTGCCTTCCATCATAGTTCCACATTGCCTGATAAAAGAGATGCCACATAAATTAATTCGTTTGGACCGATCTTCCTTCCAACAATTTAAACTTTTGACTTGCAAGCCTATAAAAAATGATATCAGAGCCTATGAAAAAGCTTTTGCACCATAGAGAAATTTACATGCCAAAATAGCCACCATATCACCCATCTTAGGAGACGATTCGTTAACTTTTCTCTATTACCTAGCATTATTCATAGCTATTGTGTTACCAAAATAATGTTTATTTAAAATCAAATTATCAAAGTAATACACTTTCCAAACTATTTACGAAAATACCATCAAACAAAAAGTCACCCTACGATAGGACAACTTTTTTTGCTGACTCACCACACTTCCTACCATCTGGATTGTTGAGTGGGCATTGCATAGAGTCACCTTCAGATAGAGTGCTTCAATTAATCGCCTTATGATAAAGCAACTATATGAGTTAGCCTACCATAGGGCAACTCATTAACAGCCATCCCGACTATATCTGTCGCCCAGTCACTATGCGACTTTCCCTCAGCTCCTCTGTCTTTGTCTCTAGGGTTCCAACAGCCTGAGTCTCCCTCAGCTCTCATCTCTCTATCCCTAGGGTTTCAGCCGCCATAGTCTTCATCTCCCTCAGCTCCTCTCTCTCCCTCTCTAGCCCATTCCACCTCCCATCCATGGGCAGGCTTCCTTAGCTTCTCTCCAGCGAGAGAAGTCTAAAAACAGTCAACAAAACAAAGGTGGCACCAAATAAAATTTGAAGGTAAGACATTTACCCACATAGATTGATCAATTTCCTTTTCTGTTTGCTTCTTATTCTTTTAATTTCATCCTATTTTTTGGAGATATGTGGGGAAGGAGAGCACCTGAGAGAGATCGAAGGGGTTTATTAGGTTCCGGATGGGGTTTTCTCTCAAGGCATTTTGTGCGAGTTGGTCCCTTGAGGTTTTGAGAGCTTAATCTTGTTAAGAGCATGATATAGTTTTAGGATTTGAAGATTTTTGATTGAAAAGATTCTTTTTTGTCAAGAAAAATTTTAAATTTATGGGTTCTGTTCTCATTATAATATGAATGATACCAAATCTATGATGTAAGACTTGCACTAGGTTATGCTTTCATGGTGGTCTGGACTTTTTTTTAATTTGTCCACTTTAATATGCATAGAGAATTTAAAAAATGAATCTAAGAGTTATCACAGTTATCTTTTATTGGGATGGAAGGATCAATCATGATGCTAATAATGTATATTATGATGGTAGAAGGATCCAAATGGCCATAGTAGACTGTAATACAATATACCAAGAACTTGTGCGAATCTGCTATACTGTAATGAAACCCCAATCAATGTAAAATTTTACTAATATATAAATTTTTGATTTATACTGCTGGACAGTATTTGATTATAGCTATTGAAGACAATCAGATCATGGCCACCATCTTGGGCATCCCATCACAGGAGGTTTTTCTGACAGTTAAAATTTTTATCGAGCCGACAGTGGTAAGAATTTTGGATAATAATGAATAGTATATGAGTGTATCCCAACCTATATCTGCCCTACTTGCATAGTCAAGTGGTGGAGAACAGTGGTATGAGTATAAAGGTACCCCTATATGTACGGTTGGTGGACCAGCAACAACATCCGTAATTGATAGTTCTTAGGACATGGCGGGGGCAAAGGTTGTATATCAATATTGGAGTAACACCGCATTTGATAATGCAAGAGCCGGTCTTAGTTATGTGGTAGCATCGTAGAGCATGTGGAGCATGAATCTAACGACTCTGTACCACTTAATCAGCTACATGCATGCCATGCCCGGATTGGAGGATTGGGAACCACGCCGATCGATATAACTTTATTTGAAAATGAAGTTGCTATTAGTTATGATCTTAATCCTACTGATGACGAAGACGAGGATGATGATGCAGAGTCTAATGACAGTGATAATGGAGAGTCCAATACGGAAGAGGATGTCCCATCACATAGGATGCTCCTTGTTCCTAAATTTGGATTGGTTGATGCATTTGACAATGATGAGGCCACATCCCAAAGAGTATTGCTAGAACATCCATTCTTTAGTGAGAATCAAGAGTTAAAAAAGAGAATGGTGTTCAGATCAAAAGAATAGGTCCAACACACTGTGAAACAATATGTCATTCGCACCCATCATCGTTTCAAAGTCATTGAGTCAAATAGAGTTAAATGAAGCATCATATGTAAATAATTTAATACTTACAGTTGGTATCTTCATGCATACTATCAAACCAAGATGCAACGACGGAGGATTATGGTATATAAAGGGTCACACACTTGCTTGAATACAAATGTGATGCAAGATCATCCATAGCTTGATGCACGCATGATTGTCGATATCATTAAAGGATCGGTTAGGATAGAGATATCTATATCTATATCGGTCTGTTAGGCTAACATACGTGATATATGATAGTGCGAGGCATCTTATAAGAAAACTCTGCGGTTGATTGAGTCTAATCATTGTCAAATGCACGCATGGTGTTAGTAAGCTTTACTAGATTATATGCTTATAAATCTTGTATAATCATGAAAGGCCAAATGTTGGCATCAGACATGTCCATCAGAAGATAAACTCTGCGGTTGGTTGAGTCGCATATTTTATAGTTAATTATTTTGAGGGTACAACTAAATTGATGTATCTTTTTTACTAATATCATTTCAAAATATTTTTTTTTGATTTTTAAAGTTTTATTTATATTTATTTTGTTTGAATTTTTCATCTTATTAAAAAAAAAATCAAACATTAAAAAGCTCGTAGAAGAGTGCTAATAGTGAAACTTCTATCAATATTATATCATAGTCATATGACACCAGAGAGCTACCATAGTGGTTGGTAGTGATCTCACAATAGGATGAAATCATCGAGTATTTTAAATCCTAATATCTATTCCTCTCTTATATTCCCATCTCCATTCATCTTTTGTAAATCCTAATATATTCTATTATATTTTTATTATATTTTTTTATATTAAAAATTCTCTTTCATGCTCTAAATATTATTTTTTATTATTTTATTATTTTTTAAAATTTTTTCCTTATTATTATTGTATATAATTTTTTTTATCTTCTTTATTCCATCATTTGATATTATTGTTAATCATTTTTTATTTTCATCATTAATTTTATTTTTATTATGTTACAAGTTTTATGTTTATTTGATATATTTTAATTATATTTTTATTAATTAAGTTAGTATTTCAAATGATCATGCTTTTTATCAAATTATAATATTTTTGCCTATCAAATCACTTGCCTACCTTTTTTTTATAGTCCTCCATTTCCTTTTCGTTGTTTCTATGCAACTTATTCCCAACATTTAATTCATGCACATTATTTCTTAATTTTGATCCTTTATTTTATTATCTTTTTTTCTTTTCTAAATTTAATTATATATATTAATTTAATTTATTTTTTTATCTATAATTTATTTTAAAAATATTTTAAATATTATTGTTTTCGCAAATAGGCATTGTAACTTGTAAGAGCATATATTTGCTAACAACCGAATAAAATCTTGCGACGGTTTTAGGTCTGGATGCCATAACCTATAAAATCCCCAATTTGAAAAGCGTAGCGAGAGAGGAAAAGGGAGGGCGTCTTCTCTGCAGCCCACCTTAGCTCTTCAGATTCCGCTCCCCGTCTCGCCTACTTCAGATCTCGATCCCAGGGACCTAGGGTTCCGGTGATCTTCCTCGAGCTCGAGATCTTTCGATCGGAGGTGATCCGGTTTTCCTATGCTTTATCGTAGTTTGTCTGAAATCAATAAACTCGATCGCATGATCTTTTTTTTGCTTTCTTTCGCTTTTTGATTGATCTCTTCGATGTCCATGCCCCAAAATCGGCAAGTTTTTATGTAATTCGTGGGCTTTTTGGTTCCTATGTTGTTGATGATGATTTGATTTGTAGTTCTTTGTTTTTGATGCTGGGTAGGATTTGAAACGCCAAATTAGATTTCGCATTCGCGAATGCGTAGTCATAGAATTGTGTGTTTTGGGTTGATCGTGTAACCTAGCCATAAACTCGGGACTTGGCATCAAGCTTTTTTTATCGTCTTCTTTTTCTTTTTTTCGTTTTTCTTGGGATCACAATTTCTGTTGTTTGGAAGAGGATTGGAAGTTGTAGATAGTGACAGGCGATGCGCTTTTGTCATATGGCTTATTGAGCTTATTCTTTGCTCTGCTCTTGAAAGATTTCTGTACTGGAGGTTTATTGTTGTGTATTGTGATCTTGCCGACCAGGTTGATGTCATCTTGTCGGCTTAAGATCAGACTGACGTCATCGTTTAGGGGTAGACATCAGACAGTTTTTGAATAGAGGCTAAAGATAAAAAATGAAGGTAATGGAGGGTTAGAGCTAAAGGATGCCTAGGATTAATGGTATTTGCATGCTTTCTGTCCAAAAATCGCGTATATGTGCTCAAGATTAGTGAAAAAGAACCGTTTGGAAGGCTCAGTAGGGTCTCTAAGAGCTTCATTAATAGGAATTGGAAAAGTGATAAGGCTGGGGTTATAACGAAAAGTGATGGTTTTGAGAATTTTAGGAAACTGTTATAGATTTTCTTGTAAGTTCTATCAAGTAAAAAAAATAAAATAAAATAATGGAAGATGGATTTTGGTTTTAGTTTTAGGGTTTCTCGGGTTAGGTTTGAAGGGATATGGCTACGTGACCCCAGTCTAATGCAGTCATGTTTTTCAGGGTTTTGATCTCAAATTTCTGTTTCTAGACTAAATAATTTTTTAATCAGTCAAGGGGAAATAGAAAGAGAAAGGAATGGGGAAGAAGAAATCAAATAAGCCTGAATTGAAAAATTCCATACACATATGAACATAAAATTCGTCCCTTCATCTAGATAACCAGCTCAGCTTTTTAAATTGAGTCCCTTTTGTACTTCTAAACTCCGCAAACTTCAACATTATTTTAAACTAAAAGAATAAGACATCCTCGCTGGCCATTGTCTTATTTATGGGAAGAATTTAAAGAAGAACTTAAATAAGATCTTTCATATCATTCAGCTGTAGTACAAAAGAGCAGGACAATTTCTGTTACTTTTGGTATGTTTTTAAACCCATATAAGCTATTTGATTTTTGGACCTTTTTCGGCCTCTGGGTAAAATATTCAATATTCTTTTATTTTTGTGTTGAACTCTACCTCTGTTTCATTAAGGCAATGGATTAGTTCTTCCCCAAACTTTGAAATGATTGTGAGACTGGAAGTATTCAATGACAATAACTGATCCCTGGTGGATTGAACTCATCAATACCCTTGGGTTTAGCAGCTGCGACATAGGCTTGCCCCTTGATGTGGATGGTATAACCATTTAAGTGTTGGTAGAAATTTGGATGCACCAGCTCATTGTCAAACAAAGTCAAGCAATTATAGCCATCCAGGGAGAACAATTTTAACAACCATGGAAGCAATGCCCCATTATACCATCTTAGAGCTGATCTCTGATATATAACTTCAGAGTTCTTTGTGATGTGATAGTCACTCTAGTTGCATCATCCAACGAAGGTTGTCAAGGTGGTTAGGCAGTTGCTAATTAGTAGAGACCGTAATTGCCGAGGCACCGCATGGGCACCTAAATGGATTGCCTACACAGTCCATCTTTGAGAAGGGCAAAAAAAATATATAAGAAGCTGATAATAACATATCGACCTCAATCTTTTTTCAAATCATAAATATGAAAATCAGATTCACCATTGTAGCATTATAGGATTTAAGTTAATCAAAACAAAGACATGATTCATCACATATTGACCGACCAAGTCAAATGTAGAAGTAAAAAGTGATAACAAAGACACTATTAAAGGTTAATTCTGAAAAAACAAAACTTTGACAAGTCTTACAATAAAAATCTAAAGCTCATGACTCATTATTGAAATTTCATATTTGCATTTAAAGAAAAAATGCTAGTAGGAAGAAAATAAAGAAAATTAGAAAATTGACAAAAATATGGATGAAAAGGATTAGAAAAAAGGGAGAAGAAGAGAAGAAATTTTTCACACGAGAAGGGAAAGAGGAAGAGTAACTTGAGAAGAGGGGTGGAAAAGGAAAAGAAAAGATTAAGTATGAAAAAATTTTTGGGGTCTTTAGACTAACAATGATTTCTGATAACCTCCTGAACGGCTGCTGAACTGAGAGTCTCTAGTCCGTGGTGCATTGGCAAGTTGGTAGATGATGGCTTGTAGAGGACTACTTAGTTGCCCTCGCATCGATAGATGAGGGAGGTGTCAGGTTGGGAGAAATGGGGTTAAGATCGAACAAACTGAAAACAAATCTTAAATTATGTTAATTTCACTTCCAGTCTAACTAAAATAATTTTATTTTAGTCGCAATAATGAAAATTAAATAGAGCCAGAAAGTACAAAACAAAAGAATGAAATTTAGGTATCTTTTAATGTAAGAGTGCCTAGTTAGTCACTGCCTAGGCTGTTTGGTCTCTGTAAGTGCCTTGGTGGACTGCCTAGTTGCCTAGTCAACACTTTTGACAACATGACATCTGGCCATACAAGCCTTCACGAACATGGGTGCATAGGTGATGTGTTAGCTTCTGAGTTTAGCCATTTAATGTGCTAATGGATGCAAGGATTTGGAATTTTTCTTCCAATGGTCACCATGGACCAAACTTGTTCACCATGCATTGTGTTTAGAGAATGTGTAATGTCCTCTAGTTATTGTCTTGCAGTTCTTTAGGAAGAGCTTGCTGGACCAACAAGATTTCTCCTCTCATATCTTGTATAGAGTGCCTGATGATTCTTTTTAATCCTTGGATTTCTCAAGATTTAAACATAATGCGAATATTCATATGTGGGCCTCTGTCAGCCACACAGACTACAAAGGGCTTCATATTGTTTCCACACGTGACATGCCGTATGCTGGCTAAATCAACAAGACAAAGCTAAAAATATATTTAACTAGTTCTTTAGACTCTTTGTCATTATTCCTTTCAGTAGATCAGAAGTTGCATCAGCTGGCACATGCACATGATTGTTTGCTCCACTTGATTTCATTATCTATTGATAAGTTCAATTTCATGATGTATGCATGTATCACTATTCTTTGGCCTGATCTCGTTTATTCATGTGTTTGATTGGATTTTCAGTTGAATGGGCTATCTATGTTCCTAAGACTCTCCGTGGTAGCTAAATCTTACATAGGATGTAAACAAAGAACTAAGATCATCCAAGAGAACGTTGATGCTTCGGAGAAAGTACATACAGGGGCGGATACAAGTGGGAAAATGTGGGGTCAATTGACCCCACCAAAAAAATTCACACACAAAATTCACACACACACATACACACACACAAAAAAAAAAAGACCCCACACAAAAAAAGATTGATCCCACACTTAAAAAAAATTGACCCCACAAAAAAAATTGCCCGCCTGCTCGCACACACGCGTGCGTGTGCGCGCACACACACACATATATAATAGTAAGAAAAGCCATATTGACCAGTGGAAAAAGCCAAAATTGACCCCATAACATTAGGCATATATATATTAGTAGGAAAAGCCAAAATTAATCCTACTAATTTTATGAATTGACTCCATATCTTATGTAAATTTTGAAGAAGTAAATGGCAAAAAAGACTATATCAAAAGAGTAATTATGATCTACTCCAAGATTTTCCATACCGTGTTGAATCGGTCGGTACATCCTATATCGTACTGGACCGGCGAAGAACCGGCATGATTCGGTCGGTAAATTCGATATACGGGCGGTACGGAAGGAAACAAGAGGGAAAGTGAGAAAGAGAGAGAGAAGGAGAGGGAGGGAGGTGGGAGCCGTTGGAGGCCGACGGTGGCCGGCTACGGCCGTCGGAGGGCTTTCGAGCCCCGTATCGTCTGATAAGACTTTCAAAAGAGCGAGAAAGAGAGAGAGAGCGCTTGGAGGGGGGCGAGGGACCTATCGGATAGACGGCACCTCCGTCGCGAGGGTCGCGGTGGCCGGCGAGCCGATGCCGATGGCCTGAGGGCGGTCGAGCGGGCGGAGCTCCTCCGCGGCTTCGCCTCCTTTTTCGAAACAGACGACCATCTGTTTTGATTTTTTATTTTTTTTTTGGTTTTAAACTTATGAAATCGACAACCTAGTTGCCGACTTAAGGAATTAAAAAAAAAATACAAAAATCGTAAAGCCGGTAAACTATTTGCCGGCTTCACTTACGACTAGGTTTTTTAAAAAAAATTGTGAAACAGGGGCAACGCCCCTGTTTCACGCCTGTGGCACTGCGCGTGTGGACTGCGCCCTCCGGCGACCACGACGGCCAGCCGGAGGCTGTCTGACGACCCCGCCGGCTCGTTTTCCTCCCTCTTTTTCTTTCTTCCTCTTTCTCTCTCTCTATTTCTCTCTTTCTCTATTTTTTTCTTCTGGTTCGAATTTGCTTGCCTTCGTCGGTTCGGTACGGTATGAAATCGTACCGAATCATACCGTCGGCCGATCGATACGGTCGGCGTACCGGTTCAGCATACCTTGATCTACTCTCTCTTTAATGACTCACATATCCTGTCTCTTTCTTTCTCTCTCTCAC
The DNA here is from genome assembly GCF_000442705.2 of Elaeis guineensis. Classification (NCBI taxonomy): domain Eukaryota; kingdom Viridiplantae; phylum Streptophyta; class Magnoliopsida; order Arecales; family Arecaceae; genus Elaeis; species Elaeis guineensis. The sequence goes on along the minus strand of NC_025993.2, from coordinate 166,439,810 downwards.
CACTTTGACCTTTCTCCCTTTCTCTCTTCTTCTTTCTCTTTTTTCTAATTACTTCTTTATTTATCTTTTAATATCCCACCCCAACTCTATCCATCCACCTCTTCTATTTAAACTCCACATCAATTTATTTTTTATACCCTAAAATAACTGCATCAAAAGATAAAAAGAGTAATTATGACTTACATTCTCTTTCTTTAATGATTCACAAATCCCACCTCTCTCTTCCTTTCTCATGCCCCTTTGACCTCTCTCTCTTCTTTTATTTTTTTTATTCATTATTTCTCTATTTATCTTTTAATGCCACACTCTAATCCCATGGTCCACATTTGTCTACCCTTTATATTTAAACATCACATTAATTTATTTTTTATATCCTAATCAATTCATATGCAATAGAAAATCATATGTTCTTCTTGTCTCTCTTCTCAACTTGAATTACGTATATCTCTTTTAGCTTCTTTTTTTTATAACATTTTTTTAGTTTTTTCTGTCTCTTTCTTTTTCACTCATATCATATATATATATATATGATTAGAATAATTTTTGTTAGCCATTATAATTTTAATATTTAATAATATCTAGAATTTTGCTACGGTGTTCTTTTATAATATTTTATTATAAAGGATATTTAAGATATTACATATTATCATTTTTATATATTTATTATTTTTAAAAATAATATTTTATTATTTTTTTCTTTCTTCTTTCTCCTCTTATAACTCCACTTCTTTTATTATATTGACCCCACGAAGCAAAATTTTTGGATCCGTCACTAGTTACATACGACTTAATTGTTTGAGGCTTAGATCCGGTAGTGACACTTAATTAGTTACTGGTAAGTAGGAGTAATTGTCATCAATTTTTCCTTATGTCTTCCTTTTGACAACATTAAAATAGTGGCATGGTTTGTGATTATATGCAGTCTACCTATTTGCTTTCTCATTGGAGTTGATTTCTTTATAATGTGAGTGTTTAATAAAGATGCATTGACACTTTTATTTGGAAGTATCTAAATTTGACGGCTGTTTTTACTTGATTTGAGTCCAGATGTGGCTTTGAAACTTTATTTGCCTGATTGCCTAAAGATCTAGTTATTAGTGCTTGAAATAAGTTACCGTCCATTTATCTAGGAATTTTGGGGATTTTGAGTGTTCAAATCATATGCAGGTGTTACCTGACTGACTGGCAATTTGATGCAAACTACATTTGTATCCAGTTATCCTTGTTATGAACTTGTCAATGAGTAATGGATTAATTGGCTCAAGTCGTTTACCTTTCATGCAAGTTGATGCTCCGAGTATTAGGAGTGCTCTAAGAAGGTCGATGTGCAGATTTTTAGATTGTTATGCAAAGTCCCTCAACAGTCCTATTACTTTTGGGATGGCTTTTTTCTTCGATAAAGGAGTTATTCTGAGTGTGAATTGAATTAGGTTGGGAAGTTGGATTTTGTTGCTCTTCTGATTCTTTTTGCATTGATTGGCTACCTTGTGTGTTCTATAAAACAGATAAACTGATCATCTCACAGCTCCTTAAGGATTTGGATTCGATATGCATCATCTAGAGGAGGACTTTCTAGTCCACTTTTAGAGATCATTACTTTAAGGGCAATTTATAGTTATTCTGATACGAAATTATTTAAATTCCATCAAGAAAGGAGCTTTCTGTTTGATTGGAGAAATTTTCTGTCTTTTCCATATCAGAGAAGATAAGCAGGTGGTTCTTACATCATCTAGTGTTACTATAATTATCAAAATAAGTTTTAAGTTTTCTTTTAGCAAACTTTTGAACATATTTGGAGCTGAAATCCAAAAGCAGTAGCTAGTTTCTCAACTGACATGGTATTATTTCGATTCCTTATGTGATCTTGTTTTCTGTCTTATACTGTTTCTTATGGGTGACTATTACTGCATTACCTTGCTATTATTCCTTGTCAATGTAGTGGAAAATGGTTTCTTGCTAGAGTTTCGTCCTACACATGCATGGATGACTAGCATCATAAGATGCTTGTCCACTAAGTAGTAGAGTTGGCATGATATATCATAGTCTGGGCATTGAAATTTGGATGAGGTTGGGATCTCATGTTCAGTGAATATTCTTCCTAGGTAGGAGGCTTATGACAAATTGGAGGGTTTTTTGACTAATTTCTTTGTGGAACTTTTGATTGGCATTTCTCTATTTGTTCCATAGGCCATACAGTTTTTATTTTATTTTTCTTCTATTCTAAACAATGCATGGATTATTCACATGAAATTGAAAGGTTGGGTGCAAGTTATGGTCCTTATATGAAGATTAAATTGATAAGAGTCTGTGATTAAGAAAGGAAAGGTCTTTTGTGATGTCAGGGTGATTATAGTGATCTACATGATATTTAGGTGGTGCTGTGCTAAGGTCATTTGCCAATTTGGCCAACAGAATTCCATGGCTACAGCTTTGAATGCTTTGGAGCTGTTATGTGAGTGATTAGTAGATATTGGCTATAAAAAGAGACAAATAGGTGGATCTTGGATGTATCATAAAATTTCATCAAACTGATCTTAATGTTTGGCTTATTGCATATATTTGATGGAGCATTATAAAGGTGAGGGTGCACATATGTTTGTGCTCTTGTGATAGAGTGCTTTGCATGGATCATTAGGATATTGCATAAAATAGGTAATGAATTGCAGAACATTACATAGGTTGAAATGAAAGTGACTCTAAGAATTACATGAAGCTTGTGGTATTGTCCCTATAAGCATGCAAAATTGGGGTATGTATGAGAATTTCGCAGCTGCAATCCACTTTAACCATAGGCATAGTCATAAATTGTATTGATCTTCAAGTAAGACTTGCTAAATAGAGCTGTACCATGGTGCCTATTTCTATCCCTGGACTAAGTTTCTAACACGATTTTTACTCAAGGCCATGATTTGCACATTAATATTGCAAAGACATTGCATTTTATGTTGTTAGTTGCAAGGAAGAAGCTCCCATCTCCAGTAGGCCTTATCAACCTGCTGGCTAAAGTAAATCTCAGGTAATGTGGTGGAAATATGATCAAGAAGCTCACAAGCCTAGTTGAATGGCATGCTAAAAATATCATTACTTTATCACAAGGCTTTTATAATTTCTCACTCAAACACTGCCCAGTTGGTTGCTAAAAACCTTGAATCAACCTGCAAACAGACAATGTCCACGTTACATCGAATCGTATACTGGAGGATGATAAAAAATATATACAGTAGGATCATACACTGAGTTTGATGAGGAAAGCATCATAATATATGTAACTTTCTGAAGAAGTTATTGAATTCGAGAGTCGACGAAGTGTTCAATAAGAAGAGGATTGTAATGATCTAAATGATGTTCAGTGAAGTGGTAATCAAGCCTGTTGCGCACAGAGTTCTTATGAAACAATTAGTTGTTTATGGTATGTGAAAAAGTCCATCATCACCAAGTTGGAAGCTTGGGCTGAACTGCTAACTTTTCAGCTGAAATAATTTGGCTTTGATCGAAAATGATTCAAAATTGCGTCATTTTCAAGTTTTTGGTTGATTAGAAAGCATATGAATGTTTGGTTGAAATGAATTTCGGGTGAAGTTGATCCAATTTAGCTCTTTAGTTATATATGCATTTCCAACTTGCGCAATCGAAGCAAGTTCATGTACACCTTTGCTTGAATTTTATGAGGTATGACAGGATAACTGGGAATCTGGTGTGGTAGCAAATGACAAATGGTTTTAAAATGTTTCATAATATCTCCTGTAGTCTCTCTCTTTTAATAAGTTAGGTTAGTTTTTCCTCCCGTTCATTCAAAAAAAAAGTGTTTAAATATTTTATTGTCTGTCTAGCCTGGAGAACAATGGGAAGCTAACCTCCCAAGAGCAAGTTTGAATAGACCAGTATAATTTTTTTAATCCTATCAGATTTTTTAAATGATATTTACTTTTTTAAGCTTTCAGATTTCTAAATCTTCACATCATGCACCTAAAGGTTCCAATAATAGCGCATACTCAAATATAGCATGTGACATATATTGTTGAATTTTTTAAAAAAAATTTCTTATGTTTCTTTTTAAACGTTTGGCTTAAGCTTCAAAACTTGAAATGGAATGTACCCAAACTGTAGATATCAAAATTGAAAAAAAAAAAAAAAAAAAAAACTCATTTGTGGCTCAGCTGAAACCGAAGCCAAAGCTAAGATTCTGAACCTTGCATCACATTTTCATTTCTTTGGTTCATGTAAATCCTCTCAGGCTGCCTCTGCATGGGAGGATTTCAAATAATAAAGAATGAATCATGGTTGATAAGTTTCAATGGTGTGATTAGTACCTCCAAAATAGTCTTCACACAGCAAAACCAAACTTAAAGTACAGCTGGAAGCTGAATTTTTGTAACTATACCAATTAATTTTCTTTCACTGTCTTGGCTTTTTTGGATAACATAGCTTAAGCAGGTGTTGTCCCATTGCGGCCAACCAGTTGATATTGCTTTCCATCTGCTGAAAAAATTATTTGGAACCTTTGAATTTTGGATATAATCAAACTAACCCATCAAATTATGTTGACATAGTAATCATGAAGCAGAATATTATTTAAACAAAAATATCATCGTACACTTTTTTTTTAAAAAAATTGATGACTTTTTTCTTAATTATGTTTACCTTTTTTGGTGAAATTTTTGGGATTTCTTTTCTTTTTTCCTAACTTTTTGAGTATTGGAAGATAACATAGGTAATGGCAACATTTGAGTTATACCGGAGGTCCTCGATTGGCATGTGCTTGACGGAGACCCTAGATGAGATGGTTTCTAATGGGACATTAAGCCCAGAGCTTGCCATCCAAGTACTGGTGCAGTTTGATAAGGTTAGATTTGTACATTTCAAGTTTATTATTTTCCCTGAAAAAATTGATTCCTGATTATGTGGTTTCTTTTCTCAAATTCTTCTAGTCAATGACAGAGGCCTTGGAGACCCAAGTGAAGAGCAAGGTTTCTATCAAGGTAAGGATCTGTAGTATTTGTCTTATATGTTGTATATGTTGCACTGCATTTGGGTTCCAGCCCCTTTGTTCCATAGTCGATGCTTGATCTGATACAGATTGAACAAATAATCTTTAAGTTTTGTTTTAACGAAACAGAATGGCCTAATGACTCTGAGAGAACCTACAACAACGTGAACCATGATAATATTGTAATCTGTTGATTTCTAATCTAATGGACAACAACAGTTTTCCTCATAAACATCATTTTTAACTTATTTTATTCTGTTAGATGGTTTCCAGTATTTTTTTATGCTTATTAGAAAATTCTTAGTTCTTATTGCAGTCACTTCCTTCCAAAGATTGATTGGAACATAATTTTTAAGCTTCATTTGTGCATGAACAGATTCCGTTGAAGATTAAACTTGCATGCATTATGCTTAAGTACTTTGCTCATTTTTTAGTGAAGGAATAAATGCTGAAAATCAAGGTTCGCGGACTCAGCACTGGAACTCATGCCGGTTGCTGGCTGGTACGGTACCGTACCATACCGACAATAAAAAATCAAAAAAAATCCCATCCAATGGCAAAAAAAAAAAAAAAAAAATGAAAATCGAGTCGAACCAGACTGAACCGGTACAGTACCATACCGAACCGGATCAAACCACTAGGTTTCGGGTGGTTCGGATCGGTATCGTATGGAACCGACCGGTTCGGTTCATGTCATTTTTCGAAAATCCAGCTTGAACCGGACCGATTTTCCGCCGGTATAGTACGGTATGGGGTGCATTGGCCGGTTCGGGCCGGTACGGAATACTATGCTGAAAACTAAAAGGGTAGCCCCTTTTTCTCTTTTACTTTTTAAATTGTGGAGAGGACACCATATAGAAGCTTTAGAATAATGAAAGATAAAATAGTTGCATTAGTCATTAAGTAACCAAATCAAAACTCCAAGGATGGAGACGTCAAAGTAAAGCCACACAAAAGGGAAATCTCTTCCGAGGTTTGTTGTAGCTTCCATTTAGTAGATTGGCATGCTGTTGTCAACTTTTATTAGCATAGCATTAACTTTGTATTCTTTTTGAATGATTCATTCATCTGGCAATAATACAATTTCTCCATGATATGAAACACATCATTGGTACTACATTGCTTATGTCATGGATCATGGATCTAGTTGACATGAGGGGCCTTCAAGATGTTGGTCAAACATTTTTTTTTAGTTATAAGTACTAAAGCACATCTCTCTTATCAGTTTTTTTGACAAAATATGCTTTAGTTGATTCAAAAAGTATGATAGGAAGAGGAAAGCCTCAGAATTAAAGAACCCATGGTACTTCTCTTTTCCCATCCATCTTCCCACTAGTGCTCTCTCTAGAAAACCTATTGCAGGCATTCATAGCAATGTTCTCAAATCTCTATTTATTAAAGAATCTACAGTAGTGTATGAACCAATTGGGGCTCCAATCACTTAACCACAATTTTTGGTAAGCCAATAATAAACTCATTGTATTTCCTGTTAATAACTTTATGTCTTGGCCTTTTTCATGTCTGCAATGGCATTGAGAGAATTGTAGCATGAAGAACAGAGATGATCGGACTACCACAAAATTGGAGCCAATATATTCTTTAGGATCAAATGTTTGCAAGATTCAATTCAAATAATGGATGAGGATGAAATACTTTTGGAAAGATGCAATGTACATAAAAAGTATAATTTTGTTGGTAACTTCATCTATCTACTACTATCATCCATCTTTCCAGATTGTGCCGCTTCCCCATTTGGCCATTCACTAACCAGCCACTGACAATATATTCTCTTGTTAGTGTTTTCTTTTCTTCAATTATTTAAAAAATTATAGACAGTAAATGAGCAGCTGGGGGCTGCCTTGATTCTTGGCACTCAGCAGTTCTTAGATGGGAGGCTAGAAGTGAAAGAAGCCCCTGAAAATAAATTCAAAACATAACAATATATGAGGAGAAGTCTAGAAAAATATGTATGATCCAAAGAACGAAATATAGCATAACGAAAAAGAAATAATATGTCAAAGCACTTAGCATGATTCATAAATCTATCTCATTCTCCATAGTCAAGCACAGCATGAAACAATTAAGGCAAATGCCTAGGCGGCTTCACCTAAGTGTGTGTTAGGCAGCCAAAGTGATGGTCTTTTATAACATTGTTTTTCTTCTTTTATGTAGACTACTTTACCTAAGGTGAAAGCTGGCCCATGATATGGTGGTTCTCCACATCACATGCATTGTCGTGTGTCATGTCTCACATGAGTGAAGCACATGGGTAGATCAATGTGTAAGTCACATTTGACCTTATGGACACATCTAGTCTCATCTGTAAACTCTTGTGCAGTGTTTGCCCAGCCAAGTCTCTAGTGAGAAAAAGATCCAAGTCAAAAATCCTTGTTGCATTTCCTCGTCCCAATTTCTCCTCTTTTTTCTTATTTTTTTTTTCCATCATTATTTCTCTTTAAGGTTTGATCATGAAACCTCCACCAAATCTTTTAGCTGGTGCACCAGGCTAGAGGCGTGATAGGGAGCCATCCTATGCTGTGGTATCTGCTGTTGACTATTGAGTGACCGTGATAGCAAACAGGGTATAATTATTGTATAGATATACTGTAGAGGAGTTACATTCCACTGTTATTTATGCAATCTTTAAGGATGAGAAGCGATCAATTTGCTTGCTTGCATCACAAGATCTTGTAGTTGTTCTAGTATGATTGCTAGCAGAGGGTGTAGAATTCTTGGCCTAGGCTAGAAATAATGAGATAGAATGCTAGATGTTGAACTTATGTAGGGCTAGTGTCCACTTGGAGCATGCAATTCTTAAAACTATTAGCTTAATGAGTTGGTGAGATTGGCTGAAATCTTGGAGATGCTGGCAATCCCTAAGAATGATGACTTGGAGCTAAATTCGCAGAAATGGATCATAGATTAGACTAATTGAGAGATAGAGATAGAGAGAGGATACTGAACATTGATATTGGGAAATTATAACACCACTGAAAGTGATGATGACACTTAAGGCTCCCAAGTCTGACAGATTGTTGAGTTGTACTGTCTTTGACACCACATGGTCATTAGGTGGGAAGTTCTGCTTCATGTTAATTCATTCAGGATCACCATGAATATTTCCTGGCAGAGTGAGGTACAAGGATGAAAGATAAATTGGTTATATAAAATTGCCTAGATTAGAATGGGAGTCGAAGTTCATTCCATGTCATAATGCTAGGGTAATTTCTTCATCGGTGAATTCTTGAAGTCTTCATGTGCTGTGGTTTTGCTTCCCATTAAGTTCATGAGATCTTTCTACATTGTCTTTGTCAGTACAATTAAATTTCCTTACCTGATGTAGAGTAGGATACATACATAAGGAGAACACTTGGAAGTATATAAACCCTTGAAAGCATGTGCCAAAGCTGCTAGGGACAGCCACTTCTATAGCAGTGCTTTTGAAAAAGCTAAGTTTGTGAAAGCTTGTATAAAGAGTCCTTATAGGTAGGAAGAGGTTAAGGTTCTGTCTCTCAAATCTAGTTCTTGGGTAGATTTACCACCCTTCTCCCATTATTGTATGAGCTCCATCTTGCAGATTGTTTATATACACTACTACTACACACTCTTAGCTTCATTGAAAGATGGGACATTATCAATTTTATCAGTAGCCGTGCCATTTATAGAAAGATGGCACATGTACAATGTGCGGTTATTACCTAGATTATATGTTGGACATGTTCACTCACTAGAGATTTTTCTCATGTATGAATAAATATACCTAAATTTGAATGGGCATGCCGATTGTTTTGTTTAATTCTCCAACATCCATTCAAATGATAAGCAAGTACCAGGACTTCACTTAGATCTCTAGTCCATCTTCAGATGTTGTCAATGTCTATTTTATGAACTAAGATGAGCATATGTTATGACAATTGTCATAGGCCGATTGTTTTGTTTATGTTAGAAAGGAAAAGCTCCAAGGAATTGAATTCATTGATAAGATCCCATCTTTTTAAATAGATGGAAAATAAGTACATAAGAAAAAAAGTACATACTTGAAAAGTAAGTACATACTATGTTTAAAGACATACTAAATATATTTTTTCCGTATAAAAACTTTCTAAATAAATCATATTTCTAACACTCTCCCTCAAGCTGGAGTATATATATCAAATATACCCAGCTTGTTACACATGGATTTGAAAATACCAAAAGACATAGACTTGGTCAAAATGTCAGCTAACTGCTTGGATGATGGAGTGAATGGTGTTACGATGGTTTTGCTCGTCACAGCATCTCTTATGAAATGGCAATCTACTTCGATGTGCCTGGTCCTCTCGTGGAATACAGGATTACTGGCCGTATAAATGACTGCTCGATTATCACAATGCATAGGCATAGGACTAGGATGATCAAAACCAAGCTCAAACATCAGAGATTTTATTCACATCATCTTGCAAGTAGTATGCGCTATAACTCTATACTTAGCCTCGACGCTAGATCTGGCAACAATATTCTGCTTTTTACTTCTCCAGGTTATAAGATTACTTCTACATACGTGCAGTATCTTGACGTAGATTTTGTCCTCTTTATCTCCTGCATATCCAGAGTCCGAATAGGCTTCAATTTTAAGATGTCTATATTTTCTATACAGCAGACCTTTTTCTGGTGGACTCTTAACAAAAGCTAATATTCTCAAGGCAACTTTCCAGTGAACTGTCTTAGGCTTTTGCATAAACTGGTTTATAACCCCCACTACAAAGGCTATATCTAGTCTAGTAATAGTGAGATAAATAAGTTTGCCTATCAATCTTCTGGATCGTGTAATATCTTCAAATAATTCTGTATCTTCAGCCCAGAACTCTGGATCAATATGAATGGGATCTCTTGTAACAAATCTAAGGCATACTTTCTCTAAGAAAAGAACACATCTTGTTTGCTGTGTGCAATTTCTATACCAAAAAAGTATCCAGGCTTGCCCATATCTTTGGTAATAAAATGCCATTTCAATTACTCCTTAATTTCTTCTATACCACTTAGATCCCTCCCAGTCAATAGGATGTTATCAACATAAACAGCTAAAATAACAGTTCCTGTAGAATTTCGACGAACAAAAATAGAGTCATCAGTGTTACACCTATGGAAACCAAATGCCATAACAACTTGATTAAGCTTATCAAACCAGGCACGAGGACTTTGCTTGAGGCCATAAATTGGCTTCTTAAGTTTGCACACCATGTTCTCCCTCTGAGCAACATATCTAGGAGGTTGCTCCATATAGACCTCTATCAAATCACCATATAAGAAGGCATTTTTGATGTCAAGCTGGAACATAGGCCACTCTTTGTTGATAGCCACTAAGATGATCACACTGATAGAGTTTAGCCGAGCAACCGGTGAGAAGATCTCAAAATAGTCAACGCCACAAGTTTGAGTGAATCCTTTGGCAACAAGTCTAGCTTCGTATCTATCTAAAGTCCCATCTAACTTATATTTGATCGTGAACACCCATCTGCAACCAACAATGTCAGTGCCAGTAGGAGGATTGACTAGATCCCATGTACTTTGGGAGAGAAGAGCAGCCATCTCCTCATCCATAGCAGCTTTCCAAGCTGGATTATCCAAAGCTTTCTGGTAAGATCTGGGTATCGAAATAGAGGATAAGGACAAGGCAAACTGGTGAAAGGAAGGGGTAAGACGATCATATGAAACAAAATGGAAAATGGGATGAGCTGTAGTAGATCGTTTACCTTTACAGAGAGCAATTGGGATGGCTCGGATGAGTGGAGGAGGCAGCGGCTAGGCTTTGCAGGTTGCCCGCGAAGAGGAGGGGCTGTGAAGAAGAGGAAGGAAGGAGGACCAAGGGGCTGCTGCGGCTAGGGTTGGAGGCTGATTGGAGGAAAGAAGGTGGAGGGCTGCTATGCCTAGGGTTTTGTGGAGGAAGGGGCGGCGGCGGCATGCTCCAATACCATGTTAGAAAGGAAAAGCTCCAAGGAATTGAATTCATTAATAAGATCCCATCTCTTTAAATAGATGAAAAATAAGTATATAAAGAAAGAAATACATATTTGGAAAGCAAGTACAAACTATACTTAAAGACATACTAAATATATCCTTTCCGTATAAAAACTTCCTAAATAAATCATAATTCTAACAGTTTAATTCTCCACATGTCCATGCAAATGATAGGTAAGTTCCAGGACTTCACTTAGATCTTTGATTAGATGCATATTTAACAGATTGTGGGAAATGGCGGTACAATTTTATTACCATTGGAGTCAATCACTTGAAGCTTGGCTTGTATACTTGTACTCCATCTATATTGTTAATAAGGTACGCTGGTTTTATCAAAGAATTGTTCATGGTTTCAACTCTGGGCATGCTAAAGAAGTTGCTTTTAGTTGGAGTGCTAAAAATAAAAGATCTCATAATAATTGGTATTAAGTGCAATCATTTGAACTATGAACAACTCTTCACTGAAGTTGATGTATATTGCTTGTACTGGATGGTAGATGCCAAATTCTATATTTTAGTTTGAATTTTTTAACATATCAGAGGCATTGTTTGATTTACAGGGTTCATTTTCTTTTTTGTTGTGGACTGTCACCGTTAAATTTTCTTGAATCTGGGTTATTGGTCGCAGTGAAAGTCTGCATATACTTCTTGCATATTCCTGGTCTATAGAGGCTGCCTGATTGACACAAAACCCATCTTTGTTGTAGTGCAAGATCCTAAGATCTGTGAAGTTTAATAATTCCCAAATATGTGACATAGGCCTGACTCAGTTCATGCATGTTGGGGCTGTACAATTGCTGTATTCTATTGAAAATGCTAGATTGGGCAATCTTGAATCTGGAGTTATTGGGAATTTTGCCACTTCTCATACCCCTTGGTTCGGAAAGCTATTCTTGATGGTTTCTATTACTCTTCTCGTCATATGATTTTTCACATTACCATCTTTTCATATTCCCTGGTTTTGATGCTTCTTGTGATATGATGTGCGAGCCACCTCATTGTATGTCTAATATTTTTCTACAGGGACACCTGCACACCTACAGGTTCTGTGACAATGTCTGGACCTTCATCTTACAGGATGCAACATTCAAGAATGAGGAATCTTCTGAAACTGTTGGGAGAGTGAAGATTGTAGCTTGCGACTCCAAGTTGCTTACCCAATGACTGCCCCTACATGTTTTCTTTCTTGATGATAAGCCACTCTTGCTTTTGGATTCGCAAGTACCCATCCTGCAGCTGAACTGATATAGTAGGGTATGTTTGTTACATGCTCTTGACATAGATGTTCACGGTAATTTAAGTAATTGCACCATGAATGCATCTTTGGCATTATTACTCATTTGTGTTGGGGCCATATCGAGGCATCCATTGACTCCAACTCAGTTGGAATATGCATGGAGGGAGAGGAGTTGATTCATGGCAAATGGCAATGGTTAACCTAGTTGTACCTGTTGGACCTTAACCTAGTCCTCCATTGGTCATTTAATGAATAACAAAAATTAATGAAGATCAAATCTAAACTAGTTTGCCAGTTTTTTTTGGGGGTTATTTGGTTCTCTTTCAGATATAGTTTTCAGCATTTTGTTTTCTGTGTAGTTTTGTTTGTTGGTTTATCAATAGGTTCAACCACATGGTTGCAGTAGGGGGAAAGAAGAGAATATAGACTTTCAATTCCTGCATTCCAATTAATTCGTTGATTTTGAACCAACAGCAAGAGTTGTTTATTTTCTTGTCCATGTTTCCCAGTGAAGTCTATTTAATTTTCTTGGATAAACTAATCATGTTATTACATTTCATAATGTAGAAGGGAACTGATTAGCTTTTGGGGAATCCTTAACCAACTTATTATTAGGACAAAGGGATGCTTATGGCAAATCAACCATGTATCTTTGTGCTTGAGTTCTAACGGGCTTAAGCAAATTGTGACTAATTTAATCTTGCCTAGTTCTCAATTGATTTGATCTTGCAGAGTAACATTGTCTCAATTACACCTCATGGAGTCCTCTTACCGTTGTACAACCATGTTTAATTATGACACTACATCAGCAGTTGACTTAAGAGAGTACTAAAATGTTATTACAGCTCGATGAATGCTTGAAAGCAAAAGTAACATTGCTTCGAAGCATGAACACGGCAGTGGTTGCGCCGTGTTGGGAGTCTGAAGCTGGAGTGGTGTCATGGTTAAATATTTTAGCCGTGATTGTTATTCTTGGAAAAACCTGGGTTTTGTGTTCCTGGTGGATGGGATTGAGGTCACTCGTGATATCTGAAAAATAAAAATTGCTCGGTTGTTCTCATAAGATTTGAAATTAATCAATGCCATAAATAAGGGGTGCCAGCAGGTTGTATTCAGGATGGGTCTGACAAGATATACCCAAACATGATAAACTAAATTTGGTTGGTTTGCATTTGCATTTTAATTATCAAACTCAATTTTCACATTTTGAGTGGGTTAGATTTTAGAAATTATTATTTTCTGTACCCTAAAAAAATACTTTAGATGATATTTGTTTCTATAGTATATCTGATTTCATCACAAAACAACCTCACGATGGTGGAGGAATTAATTTGACGACTCAACCATATTTTTAATATCATTTGTACTTTCATGGTTCCACGTGTTTCGACCATCGCTGCCCTTTTGTCCAAATTCATATCCTAAATTAGATGACATTTTGTCTAATCCAATGGATGATAGTTATTAAAAGAAAAATCAAAATTAGGACGTGAATAGAATTTCTTCATGATGACATGTATGTGATATTAATGAATAAAATCAATCTGTAGAGGATATTGTTTATTTGGCTATCATTTAGATAAAATCATTATCAAAATTTATCCGTTAAGCTTATTAAGTTTAGTTTTGGGGTTTGAAGTTGATTATTTTCTGATAGTTTGGCCTGGATTTTGAAGTTATCACTTATCAACCACGGTGTCCACCCGGGACATTTTTTTCTTTCTTTGTATTGTATTCGTATTCACTATTTTTTTGTGTTTTTCTGTACATGCAACACTTAGATATGTAATTATCGTTCAATGATTATAAAACAATATTTTTTGATTGGGTTGGCCTATGGTAGTCAAGCAGGCCTCTATCCAAATTATAGGTGGTCATATTATTAGCCACAGTCGTGACGCAGAACGTAAAACTTAGAAGATGGATTTTGTTCCAAAGCTAGAATTCTCATTGCAAGTTTATGTCATCGGAACATAACATGGCAGGGTTTAATTGATGGACATAAACATGACTAGTCAATTAGCGGGGCTAATTATGGTGTTCTTAGATGTGCTGAAGAACGGACCTAATTTTTGTCAGGCGTGAGATTGTGGTCCAAATGCCTGCCCCAAACGTAAAGCAACGTTAATGGATCATAAAGGCTTCCATGAATAGGCATCGTTTAGGGTTTGGCCGGGCCAAGCCAACCTACTGTCTCGATATCTTAGGCGTTGCTCTGACCCCTTTTTTTTTTTTTTTTGGTAAGATTGATCAGACCTTTTTCGTTTTTCTGGGACAAGATCATACCTTTTGGCTGAGCCATAAAAAGGCTAAAGATACGCTCCTTTTTCTTCTTTTATTCCCCATTTACAAAGTTTCATCTTTTCCCTAAGCCAAAGCTAGCGTAAGAATTGTGTATCTACTCAAAACCTAGAGTCCAAATTGATTAGCATGCGTGATCCAAACATGATTTCTATCTGTTTTTTGAGTCTCCCCTTAGATCTTGTCTTTTTCCCCATGGTTTCTAGTTAAAAAATGATTCATAACAAATCTGTCTATTAGGTATATGTATGTATTTTGCCTTGCCCCAACATCTAAATAAAAGGCGGGCACTTAACCTAAAAGGAACCAGGTTAGCCTTTTCGGAAAAAGCTTAGCTTGGTGGGGTGCTAACTACTCCCTCAAACAATGCAATGCACTGAGTATGAAAGTTTGCGGTTCGCCTATCGTCTCCCGTGCGAAGTTGCATGCAGCGCCTTGGACAAAAAGCACGGAGGAGCCACATGCAAGGAAACACTAGAATTAAGTGCTTCATGTATTTTTCTCGAAAAAAAATCTCAATGCATGAAATCTAGCCCAATAACGTTGTACTTAGTTACATATGCAGGATTACAAGCGGGAATCAATCTGGTAATCATGTACGGATCCACACCCCTACCGGTTTAGAGTTTTCAATTCTTCGGATCAAAAGGCTACACACTTGATCCTTAGCCGAGTCCTGCCAATACGAGGACTGAAACTAACCATAAAAAATTTTAAGAACAGCAGTGTAATAAGTTGGAAACTTTGGGTCCCCGGTTAGGCCTACGGAAACTTTCTTTTCCCCTTTTCTCGAGAAAAATGATGGATGATGGGGATCACAAGAACCTGGTGTTCGACACCGTTAGTTAAATGCACTATCCTCTGAACTGTATCTGAACAAGACCAACCTCCCACTTGCGTTAGACTGTAGGATCAACAAACACACGGCTTTGTTTGTTTTGCACCAACTAGTTTTTAAAATCTTGCGAAAATTTTCCAATCAACCATGCGTTATAAACCAATCCCCTACATTGCACGCCCTTAAAAACCTGGCAGACTCTCTTTGCTGCTTGTCCATGATTGGAAGAGCACTCAATAATTGATGCACGGCACTGACCGCAAGAATGATGAGAGAGAAAACGTGGGCATCCTAATGTGGCACGAGTCCAATGCTTTTATACCGCTTTGGCTGAGAACTTATAAAAGACTGTGCAAGGACATCTTCGCTTTTCTGAGTGAAATGAGTTAGATTCTACCCCTAGGATGGCCAAGTCCTTGCGATCCATTTGTCTCGCTGAATAAGTTCTCTTTTCAATTTCTTTATTAAAGAAAGAGAAGAAGAAGAAGAAGAACTCCATTTGTTTAAATCTACGAGTTGTGGATCTATGCTTCATTTGGATTTTACCACACATATATGGAATCCTCAAGAACGGGGCTGAAAGTGCCAGCTGCCTGCAACCATGATTTCGTACTCCGCCCGCAAACTTTTAGAGGTCAAAATTCTACGACATGAATCATAAAAGTTGTGGGCTAGCTGTCCTTGGATAAGTCCATGCATCCCTCCCTTCGAGCCTAAGGCTAATGAACCACATCAAAGGTGCTCCATGTTCACAAAGTACAACCAACCTCCAACTCCATTATCATTTCCAAATCTCAATCTTCATTAGTGAACAACATGAGAAACACCAATATATAGACCACGTCATCAGTTACAAAACCCCTCTTTAAGTGAGGGCTCCATGGTTCCATTCCATGGCATGCACAAGGCTCGAGTGCAAGAGACGTTGGTAGAGTCCATTCACCAATCATTTGTAGCACATGGCAGCACGGTTTTGAGCATTATTAAGGGGATGCTCTTCAAGAATCTATCAATGCCTCTATCAACCCTCCCATCAATGCGGTGATGATAGCTTGGTTGGTTGAAAATGGTAATGAAAGCAGCCGCAAGTCTTCCAAGCTTAGATAGAGAAGGAATTTGGCCATTTCCATAGACTCTCTTTGGAGCTTGGCTTCTTTGATGGACTCAACTAACTACTCCCTAGTCGAAACGAGGCCGTGTGGAAAATGTGCACAAAGAAAAGATGTGCTCTTTTGCCTTTTAAAGGGAGGACCAATCTTTTGAAGAAAAGTTTGATGGTAACCTTCCTTGGAATGAATCCACCAAGATACCCCCTCTCCATTGTTGGCAATACCTTTCTCATCCGTTCACTACATTGAAGTGATGTATCCTTTTCTGATGTAAATTAGTTCAAGGATTGCTTGGTAAGTAAGAGACTACAAGCAGTGATGCAAAACTTTAAAACAAAACCAATGAGCTTGCTGTTATGTTTTTCTACGTATCACCCTCATGAATTTAGTAAG
This sequence comes from Elaeis guineensis, assembly GCF_000442705.2. Lineage (NCBI taxonomy): Eukaryota > Viridiplantae > Streptophyta > Magnoliopsida > Arecales > Arecaceae > Elaeis > Elaeis guineensis. The sequence continues at coordinate 166,422,948 of NC_025993.2, read as the reverse complement.
TTGTCGGATAGTCTATTGCACTCTGTGAGCTAAGCAGCGGTCACTGTTTTTGTTGTGCACCTCGAGCATTTGTTTTATGATCGTTGCGTACCTTCTAGTTCTTAACAGGAGACCTAACCGATAATCTAATTCTTAGATTGTAGCTTTAATACTTTAGGTCCAAGATGAAGTGGATGCTAACTGCAGCATTTACTGTGAAATTTTAGTGGCATTGAATCATGATGAACCTAATGTTGTTATTTATAGGACCATTGATGCCATTTTAACTTAGAATTCCAGTTTTGTGATGGACAGATGTAGTGGTAACTTTTTTTGATGATTGGGTCTCATGAAAAAATAAAAATCCATTTCTTGGTTCTCCTAAGAGAAAAAGTCACTCAGCTGGTGTGGTGTACTGTTATCGATCCCTTTGAATTGGCATCGTGAAATATGCTGTTAGATCAAGCAAAGTGATTGGTGCAAGACACCTGAGTGACTTTTTTGAGTGATTTTTCTAAGTCAATGTAGCATTACTCATCATAATCTAGATTGGCAGCAACGAACCGCCATGGCATACCACATCATGACTTTGGAGAATTAATCAAGCTTCTCAGACCATGTCTCTTGATGACATGCTTGGAAAATAGGTAAGATTTGATTTCTGTAGTACAAGGACAAGATTATAAGCTAGAGTTAGGATCTACTCCAATTCATGGTCAAGTTGAAGAGATCCAGTTCCATATGACCTGCCATTGAACCATGCATGACCATGAGGTGATTGAACCGGACCGCTGTAGAAAATAGGGATGATCCAGTTACCATCAAAAATATGGGGGATCTAGACGCAAAATGCAATAGGACTACAACACAAATGAACTTATCAATTAACTGAGCAATTTGTATTGGAACCTGACCTGCATTATTTTCTTTAAAAAAGGAGGAAAAAAAAAGGGGAATCCAATTGACTTCAAATTTTTACCCTAAACACAATTTTTGTCAGATCAGTTTTATTGTAATTTGGATCCGGTTTAGGTAAGTCTAGAGACCCACGGCAATTCAGATCAGGATTTATTTAGGTTAGATTGCCAATTCTGTTCATCAAAATTTTCCTCGATCTAACACTGGCTTGATTTTCTCCGACCGCAACCCGACCAAGTAGAATATGAATTGGCAGACAAATTCATGGTATACCAAGTATGGTGGTTGTGCCACTCAACAAATGGGAGCAGGTATATGTGAACAATTATACCATTCCTACCAGATGATTTGCAGCATTCCCACCATTACCTTGAAAAGTATAGTCCAGCCTCAGACTATGCGGTATGTGAACAAAGTTTAAGCAGATCCACTTGAAGTTGCAAACCTACTTGTAATTAAATGAATGCTACGTATGCTTGATATACCCTTTTTTTTTTTTTTTTTTCTTTCCTTTTTTCAGGACTGTAGTTATTTCCATTCCTCCCATGTCTCCTCCTCTCTTCCTCAATAAGCAGCTATGGGGCATAATATAAATTGAGATGTACAATTCAACCTTTGCAACCTTGCAAAAACTTCCAAAATTGGATCTGGTGAATGGTCTTGTAGAACTAAAATCAGAGGCATTTCAATTGGCCAAAAAGCACCTCCATACTAAAGTTTCAAGTTGGAGAAACCAACCCTTAAAATCATGTCCCAAAAAACATGTTACCAGGGGTATGGGAGTAATCATGGAGTCCCATCTTGATCATGTTGTGTACTGATGTTGCAAGAGCCAGACAACCACCACTCCTGCAAAACAAAGCTGACATCTATCTTCATGAGGAACACACTTAAAACCTCATTTCATGATAACAAATGCTTTAAAAATTAGGTGTTAGTTAAGGGATATATATATATTATTGACCACCATCTAATTGACAAATTAGCTGTTTTCGGATTGCCTAAGACACGGACCTAATTGGCAATGGCCTATCAACTTTTTGAGAGGAAGTTATTAAGACACTTCAGTCAAAATCCTATCGGTCGAAATCATCGCAGTGAAGAAGAAACGAGACACTCTCTCTTGGGGCCGCGTAACGATATAATATGGTAATGTGTACCCGTGAAACTGGTACCACTTCTTAGCTCGATGCCAATCATTAACTGGTGGACCTTGGTCGACATAGAGGAGCATAATATCCCAACCCACATTGGGGAGTGGTATTTAAACCATCGAAATGCATAGTGTTTGGACTTTTCTGCAGTAGCATCTGCTTAGATGTTGAGAAATATGCTACGAGGCCTTATCTTATTAAAATATAATATATAGAGGAACCAAAAATAAAATAAAATAAAATAAAACTCTGCAGATCTGGTATGCCATGTGGCATTAAAGGATTAGTTATTTATTTCATAACACTACCCTGAGTCGTATCAATCCCGTGAATTGCACCAATCCCTTCCTTTCACGTGACAAGGGTAAATGTTGATTTTAAAACCAGAACCACTTGTATATGTTGTTGGTATAATCAACAAAAGAAAGACAGACAAATTTGACTCCTGTACATAATCTTGCTTTAAAAAAAAAAAAAATTATAATACAGTTAGGGATAAAAATGGATAAGATAATATTTGTTTAGATTTATTTTTATATCTCAATTTATTTAGATATGAATAAAAATTTAAATATCTAATTAATATTTATATTCATATTTGTGTTCGTCAAAAAAAATACAAATATAAATATGAATAGAGAGATAGCTATTCAATCAGTATAATAATCAATAAAAGAAAGATGGACAGATTTAACTCGTATATATAATTTTATTTAGCAAAAAATAAATTTATAATATAATTAGGGATGACAATGGATTATATAATATTTATTTAGATTTATTTTTGTATTTAAATCTAAAATTTAAGTATCTAATTAATATTCATATTTATATCTATATTCATCAAAAAAATATAAATATGAATATAAATAATAGCTATTCAATCATCTGAGTCTGTGTATAACTCTACTTAATTTTATACAGCATTCATAATTTTTTTAAAAAAACAAATGACTATATTAATATATTATTAATTTATTTTATTTTTTATTTAATAAAATTTTTTATTGCATGCTCATAAAATTTAATTATCTTAATTCATTCATCTATATCCATTTAAAATAAATATGAATATAAATTTTTATATTTAATTAAAAATAATATCTATATTTATATTTATCAAATAAAATAAATATAAATATGGATATATACCGATATCCAATGCAATTTCAGCCTTATACACAACTAAATAGTGTTCTACGAGACTTCAATCAAGAATGGTGCTGGGTAGTTCCAGAGGACCACCTATGTGGACCCAAAAGATGTCCATGGTCTTTCTTTTTGTTAGTTAAAAAATAAAAATGAAATTAAAAAAAAAAAAAAGAGGAAAAGTCTACGGCTAGATTGCATTTTATGGCTGGTCGCTTGGCGACATCCTACAAACTGTTAGCTCTCTCACTTCATGTCGTGCGGTGGGCTTGGTGTCTGGTGATGCCTCACGTGTGTCCTTGGACTGACGGTGGATTTGGTTGGCTGGGGAATTCAATCAATATGAAATTAACTTAACCCAGCTTTGGGTCAAAAATCTTGACCAAAGCCTGATCAAATCACCTGGCAGCCCATGCCAAGCTTCTGAGTCAAGATTTAATCCAGGGTTTATCTTTGGAAAAAAGAAAAAGAAAGTAGTTTGACTCCAGGAGGTTAGATCTCACACAACCTAAGGTTGGGAGGGTAATGGGACTGCAATTATGTCCAATGAGGTCAAGTCTAATTCTATTAGAGCCATGGACAGTTTTACTATTAATTTACTTGTGGAGAAATATGATGGGTACTATTTATATGGGTTCTTCTCAAACTTCTATTCTGTACATGCACTAGAGATCAAAGGGAACCAAGTCCATGATGGCAAGTAGGGTAATTCTGTGGTCAATCCTGATCAATTATTTATTGTTGGATCTAGAGAAACCAATTCAGTCCGACCAAAGATTCCAGCTCACCTCTGAGACCCACAAACAACTCATAGTTCTGAGCTTTATATAGATCAAATCTAGACCTTATCAAATTATTAGCCCGACCCTAATTTACCGGTCCAAATGCATTGTCGATTAATAACTCCACTTTTAGATCAAACAAATAAATCTCTTGAAGATTTAATTTATTAAAAATTATATTCTAAAGGAGTTTATGAATTTTACTTTTCAACCATCGGTTAAATTTTGAAATGTATAAATGCATATATGCATATAAATATCATCTTGCATAATTACTTCTGCTCTAAGCGAATGTGAGACAAATGGGTCCCCTCCCCAGTTGCTGTAATTTTAAATGGAAAACTAATAAGTATACAAACGCAGGCTTGATAATTATCTCAATTCCCCACCTTCCAACCTTGGTTGCTTTAGATGAGTTGCTTGTTTAGTTGTTACTTTCACAAAAGAAGTGCCATGCCAACCAGGCACATGCATTCTTAGCCATTCTTTAGTAATTCTTGCTTTGGCTACCAAATTCTATATGGCACAACCCTTGCATGTCTGTGGAACATGTAGGGCCCCCACCCTACAAAGGAGGCCCATGGGTCAACAAACCCGGGGGACACGTGGAAGGAGGCAATTGGGGCATGAGAAATGGCTCAAATAATCAAATTGGCTGAAATGGGTGCCAAGGAATCTGCGATCCTTTTTTAACTTTAGAAGTACGTTGTGCCCCGTTGTCTTCTACATCGGAATTTGGAATCCCACCCTCCCCTGAGAGGAGCAGGGGGCATTTTTTGATGTTGTAAAGGATTTTTGCAGACGTAAAGGAAAGCAAGGGGAGAGAGAGAGAGAAGAAAGGGATCCTAAACAAATGCCTAGTGAAACCCGCCCAATTAACGCAAATCATTTTTTCCCCCTCCCATAAGTTCCATTTTATAATTTTTATTATGGTACAAAGGACCTAATTGAGATTGATTTAGTAAAAGGATGTGAGGGAAACCTCAATATTCTAATATTTGGAGTTATGCGTGGCTCGAGTCCCTATGGTGTCTAATAATGGCATGTCTTAATGTGTATGTGAGAGAGGAGTATCTCTAGGTAGGTATGAGGAACGCAAGTTGTTTGGGTGTGGTGGAGTGGGTGAGTCACACCCTCGTTTTGTTTGGAGAAGGTTGTAGTATTACATATTACAAATTAGGATGATCTACTTTCATTTATCAAAAAAAAAGATCTATTTTTAACTAGATATTAACTTTTATATCATCATAATTATCTTTTTCTGTAAAATATCACCCCATACTTAATCTTATGCAACATAGAATACCTTAATCTTAGGCTGGCTATATATTAGTAGGTCTTTTGTCTCCATGTAGTTTAAGGTGGTACATGTTTGGCTTCTGAAAGTAGGATGGCATCCTAATGGAAGACAATTTGAAGAAATTCTCATGAGAAAAAAATATGTAGAAAGACACTACTATAATTTAGAGATACTTTTGTAATGAGTAGTATCCAATTCAGAGACCACAATAATTGGTTTAGATAAATCAATTTATGGTGTTATGGAGTTTGCATGCTAATGTGCCATGAATTGATGTGGCAGCCATGAAATAGTTAGGGCATAATATATGGTGGACCTAGTTTTCTTTGCTGACGGTGATTCATTGCCTGATCCTAACCCATTCACATGGGTTCATTTTAATCTCACTGCTTTAGACAAGGCATATGTGTTGGACTAAACAAGCCAAGATCTCATCGATTAATAGAATAATCATGTAAGGTCCATAATGCCTAACAAAGGATGGTTAGGTTGATAAGATATAGTTGGAGTGGATTGGTTAGATCTATGAAATTTCACAATTGAATATAATATCAAGTTTTCATATACTAAAATTTTCAGTCGAATGTTGATCAACAAGCATCCAATTAGATTGATATAATTCCAGATTCTAATATGCTCTAATGAATCTTATTGCCGAGTAGAGTGAACTTCAAATATCGATAGATCAATATTAGTTAATTTTTATCAAATCCATTTTAATTTTAGTCAAGATGTAAAATAATAATTTATAAAATAATTTTGGAGGTCTCTTTTTATATTATACACGTTAGCAACAAAAAAAAAAAAGAAAAGAGAGAAAATAGCAACTGCTACCTAACTGTTAATCTTTTATTATGAGTATCATTTGATGTAAGTAATGTTTTTCATCCAAATAATATATATTTATTTTTTCCGACAACAATGACATGAGCAGAGAACGCCATTATTTCTTTCAATGTTAACTGTTATGATTATATCTATTGTTTTATTTATGGATAGATTTAAATAAAGCTAAAAAGTACAACTTTTGACCGTTACTCCCGTAACAACCGCAAGTAACGGTTTGAGGAGGCTTCATGATTGAGGCATAACAGTTAATAGCCTCCAATGGCAATCTATTATCAGAGTTTGCATCCCCGTCGATTCCCAACCGTTCGATCGTCCACATGGATAGTACAAGTCTGCGAGTTTACACCGTAATTTTCTCCTGGCGAAGATTTAACGATTACGGCTTCCCGACCACCGATGTCCCCCTGCGGTGCGGTTGTCCACCGAAATCCCAAAAAGCAAAGCAGGGAGGTCGGTGGATCTGACGCTCCACCCAACCAGAGCCGCCCGATCAGATTCCACACCAATTATTCCGGTGTGAAAGACTTGCATAATACTCGAACGTCTCGCAGTCCACTCAATTCTGACCGTTAAAAATCTAGACTTTCTAATTGCTTGCGTGAGAGCAACAGCCATGGTTTGAAATAATAACTCTTTTTTTTGGGGGGGGGGGTCGTCAAAATCTGATCGGGCGTGATTTTGATCGTTCCTGTAAATTATTTAGAAATCACTTTAAAAGATATGTTCCTGTAATGATCGTTATAAAATATGTTATAGCCACAAAACTTAAAAGATATGTTCCTGTAATGATCGTTATAAAATGGGAAAAGAGGATGTGATTTACGGGAAAAATTTATCCATGTTAATTATTTAGAAATCACCTTTAAAATTCTGAACACACAAACTAACTCCAGTAGAATAGGGGCGCAAGGCTAGATGATAAATTAATATATGTTAATTACTTAGACATCACCTTAAAATTTGAACACATAAACCAATTCCAGTGGAAATAACAGCTATTCTAAATTATATATTGAATCAAACATTAGATTGGAGAAAAAAGGGATCACCTTTTTAGTTACAACATACCATGACGAACTATAAGAATCCTGGGACGTTGTAACAATAAGCATTTTGTTTTCATGATGCTGTAACAGCGAGATTACTGCGTTACGGTAAAATATAACATAGAGACATGTAGCAGTGGATAGGGGTAAAATAGTTACAGTAAGTTACAATTCTGCGCGAGTTACTGTAACTGAGCTCATTTAGAAAAGTTACTGGTAAAATGAAATGGAGCGCTGGCACGAGGTAACATCAGCGCTCTACGGCTACCTTCAGGCTGTAACAAGTCCAATAAAATAATAAAGAACAATGTTAAAAAAAAAAAAAGTTAAGAAAGTGTTACATAGATTAAAGAGTCTAATGAACAGTAAAAAAGTGGGATCGAATCATTTTTTGGAATATATAAATTGGTGGTGAGAGAGAGGGGGGCTGGAGCACTGGAGTCTGTTCTTTAGTGTTTTTTTTTTTTTTTTTTTCTTTGGATTTTTTCCCAAATATATATAGTTTTTAGGGCGGTGTTCATCATTCACTTGGTTCTCTCTCTTGCGTTGCGCAGTGCCGAGGTATAAATGATAAAAACTTTTCTATTACCCTACGCCCCCCCCATCCCACCACACACGCGCACCGCACTAAATCTCTTTTTCATCTAGTGATGTACCTCTTCGTTTAGACATAGGCGTGTAAGGAGGCCTCTGAACAGAAGAAGACAGTAGAAAAGCTAAGACCAAACAGGAGAAAGATCACATGTTTATTTTTTTTCCAATTGTTTCGATGGGAAAAAGCTTCAGTGGAGGGCAGGGGAGTTAAAGAGGGGAGGAATCTCAAGTTGGTGTCTTTCCTTTTCCCACTTTTCACTGTGCGCTTTGGGCGTGGTCTTGTTTTGGTTTTAGAGCTTTTATGTGTAGTAGAGGAGGCACTGGGTGAGGCTTTGGCTTTGAATGGTTTGGACTGAGCTGCTCCGTTCTTCTCTGAAACCGATGCACTCTTGCTTCTTCTCAGGTCGCTGAGAGCAGAGGGGATTCTCTGATTGCCTAGTCTTTTCACCCCTTCTTTGCAACTGTGTTTCTTGTCCTTCGAAGCCTTCTCTGTCCAATTCATGGCGTTTTCCGGTGTTTGCCCTCCTGTGTTATTAGAAATTTTTGGCCTTTATAAATCAATCCCTGCTCTGACCGATGATCTTTGAAGTTATTTGTCTAAGTTTATGCCATTAGTCCTGCTGGTAAAATGGGATCTTGAATCGGTAATTCTAGGTTTGTATCGTAAAAAAGCTTCCTTTTTTTTTCTTAGTTTCGTTCCTGAGATCAATAAAGCTGTCGGTATCTGGAACATTGGGTTCTGATATGAGCTGGGGGCTCGGTGACTTTTGAGGATTCTCTTCTGAGATTGGTGGGTTTGGTGAACTGGTTTTTGGAAGAGGTTCTATGCTCTTGCGCTCTTTATCCATGTGTGCTGTTCTATCAGCTGTCTTCGAATTATTCTCGATAGATTTGCTGACTCTTGTTATTCTTGTTTCCAGTTGAGTGCTTGCCTTTCTTATCGGTTCCATTTGGATGGTCTTGTTCTATGTCATTTGGTGTCAATCTTTATCAGTTATTTAGGTCTCTGTAGTTGGATTGACATTGTTCAGGATCACCGAGATCAAATTTGGCAAAGTAGATCAAGTTTGATTTTTTTTTTTTTTTCCTTCTACGTCAGAGGAAGGGATTCAATTTTCGGTAGCTGTCCCTTTTGGATTTCTTTGTCAGGGGACAGAGAGATGGAAATGAATGCAAATGATAAATTTGGGATGGAGAAGAGGAGTGGGGTTCATTTGAACCACCATATTTCTGGTGTCTCTGCCGACTGCCAATTTGGCACACCATCAATGGGTGCTGTTCCAGCCAACCCTGCCATTGCCATGAGCCAAGGTGTTTCAATGATTTCCTCCTCATCTCCTTCAGTTCCTGGGGTGGACTTCTTTGGTCCTGGCCTCTGGAGCCACCCTGCCAATCCACAGAACTTGGGTTTTAGCAATGCTCAGACCAACACAGGTGCCTCCAGTAGCATACCAATTGGAAAACCAGTTGCAGTGTCTTCTAGAGGAATGTTCTTGCAAGCCATCCCTGGAGTTCTACCCCCAAACCTCTCTCATTTTCCTGCTGATTCTGCTTTCATTGAGAGGGCTGCGAGGTTTTCGTGCTTTAATGGTGGTAATTTTAGTGGCATGATGAACCCCTTTGGCCCATCTGAATCTTTGACTCCACACCCTACTGCTTCAAGAGGCGTCACTGGAACTCAGGGCCACAAGAGCGAATTAAACATGACTGAAGTCCCCAGGGATATCACTGTGCCAATTGATCATGGATCCAGTAGTGGAAGTCCATTGAAAAATCAAAGAGACAAGGGGAGCTACCTAGTTGGGGGCTTGAGCAATGTGTCCCGAGAGGCCAATTTTACCGAAGTTGATCAGGAAAAGTCTACTGAATTGGCCAACGCAGCTGGGAATTCTTCTTCCAGTGATCTTGGTTCAAAGAAGAGAAAAAGATCCAACCAGGTAGATAATAGCAAACTTTTCTTCCGATAAGTTTGTGTTTTGTTGTGACTATTTTCTTTTCCTTCTATTCTGCATGGAACTATAGACAAGATTTCTGAGTGGATTTTTCCATGGTAGGATATGGAATTGGACCAAGTACAAAGAGGCACACAGTTATCAATGGAAAACACAAAAGATAATGCTGAAACCGAACAGAATCTTGAGCAGAACAGCTCAAGGCCTAATGGGAAGCAGGCCAAGGATAGCACAGAAGGTTCAAAGGAAGATTATATTCATGTGAGAGCGCGGCGTGGCCAGGCAACTAATAGCCATAGTCTTGCAGAAAGAGTAAGGTTCCAAGAATGCAGTGTGGAAGTTTTCTTGGGTCTTGTTTCCATGGCTTGAATGACCTGATATTTGTTGCAGGTAAGAAGGGAAAAAATAAGTGAAAGGATGAAGTATCTTCAAGACCTTGTGCCTGGTTGCAGTAAAGTATGTTTAAAGAATAGTTTTTTATGACGTTCATACTCAACATTCAGTTATATGTTCTTAAAGTTATGGAATGTTGTAGGTTACAGGAAAGGCGGTCATGCTGGATGAGATCATAAACTATGTTCAATCATTACAACGGCAAGTTGAGGTATGTTTCCTCCATAACCATATAGTTTTAATCTTGTTTTCAGACGTGGAAGACTTATTCTTTGACCCAAGTGAGCATAAAGCCTTGCATCCATATGTTGTTCAACATCATATATTGCTGATCATTTAGAATGAATTCACTTGTAAATATTGTAACTGATTGAATATCTTTTCTTTCCTCAGTTTCTATCTATGAAACTTGCAACTGTGAATCCACGAGTGGACTGCAACATAGAAGGGCTTCTTTCAAAAGATGTATGTGTCAATTCTCCTTTTATTGTTCTATCAGCAATCATCTGAAAGGATGTATTTTTTTTACATCATAGGTTCCAAAGACAGAGTTACAAATGGCATATTTATTAAGTTAAAAACATAGATCTGGCTTCTTTGATGCTTGTTATGTTAAAACTTATAGTGGTATAAGTGGTTAATATAATCTTCTGCCTTGTGTAACAGCTTTTTCAATTCCGTGGTGGTTCTTCGTCTATGATTGGTTTCTCGCCTAACATGATTCATCCTCAGTTGCATCCATCTCAACAGGGTTTGGTTCAACCTGGGATCTCTGGCATGGGAAGCCCTTCAGATGCAGTTAGGAGAGCAATGAATGCTCAATTGACTGTCATGAGTGGATTCAAAGAGCCTACACCTCAGGTTTTCCTACTTGATAAGGCTTATCAGTCCACCTTATGCATGAAGAAATGATATCATACCATATTTCATTCATCTTGAAAGTAAATTGATTTTGATTTTGCTTGGATTGGAAAATTCCAGGCGTCCAGGCATGCAGAAGTCATTTTGCAAAATCTAAACATGAGGAAAAGGGTAAACTGGGGAAAGCAAGAAGATATTTCCCCCTTTTTAGAACACAAATAATTAAAGTTAGAAAGAGAGGCTTCAGAAAATGAATAATTTTAATTCTCTGTCTTCTCTTCATTCACCAAGGAGCCAATTAGCTGAACTGAAACTATCATTAGCCTGAGCTGTTGCAATTAGTATGTAATTGCCCAGAGGATGAATTGACTAAGGTATAGATTGGCCTTTCTTGACCCTGGACCAAATCTTTCAAGTAGGGTTTTGAATTACTGTATGATATCCACCTCTGGCCGCTAACCAGCATTTTTTCTTTAATGTTGATTCAACTGACAGCAACTGCAGTTAATTAGAGCACTTTTAGGTTGCCATTCTTCATATAAATGTCAAAAAATTGGAACTACAGATTAACCTTTAATAGGGAGGAAAGAAATTTTAATTTCTTTTGATTGCCTGCGTTACTTGACCTGTACAAGGACAACCATTTTTCTCCTCCCATGCGTGAATCCAAACTCTCTGATTCCCACTTCAAGATCCCAATCATGAACTCCAAGCAAAGGGATCATACGTTCCATTGTAATCACTTGCATATAGTGAAAGTAGAGAAATTTATTTTGCACTTTCATATGTGCCTCTGTCTTTAGATATGTTGGCAGTGTTCTACCTGTACACTCTGGATGTCTAGTGGAAGAACTTGACTCATGTCCTTTCAGAGAATTTCCTTTTCTTAATGTAGTTCCAATTGTCTTCCTTGTTAGGTTATATGTTTTAACTTTATTCTATCTTAAAGAAGTTTCAAGGAGAAATTCCTTTGCTATTGTCTTTTAACTGTATTTTTCCCATCTAACTTCAAACTGTAATATCTATGAGTATGGAAATGTGTTTTCTGTTAAAATGATTCAGCAAGAACTTCAAACTGTAATATTTATGAGTATACAAATGCTTTTTCTGTTAAAATGATTCAGCAAAAACTTACAGTTCATGGAAGAGAATATTGGAAAGCATAGCCACCTTGCAATGGTTTAGGCTACTATATCATCTATTTCATCTACAATTCATAAATAGCCACACATAATTGTAAATATCCAAGTGCACTAACGATGATTTTTCTGAAAGCCAGATATTTCGTTATCATACTATCTCTTTTTTTTTGAAGATAACAAGGAGGAAGTAGGATCCTTCCCCCTCGCATGGAAGTATTATAGATAATAAGTGAAGAACATACTGTCGTTATCATACTATCTCAAGCAAGAATACAACTGCCATTGTTTGATCTCCTTGTGGGAATTTTACCTCACAACCCTAGGTCAAAAATATGAAGAAAGTTTAAAATAAAACTCTTTCAAACATTGAAATCTTGATGGTTATGGTACCTTTTCTTGAGGGGAAAACTGATATTATCTTTAGATCAGAATAAAATAAAACTGGCATGATAATAATTTTAAACATCAAAATGTCGGGGCCAAAAACAATTTTAACCTTAATTTCAAATTCACAGTGCCAAGTACTGCCCTTTGTTTCACCTTCTTAAAGCTCTCTTATATCACTAGCAAGATAACATTATGCTAATCTAGACCACATAATTTTATTTTATATCTCTGCAGATACCAAATGTGTGGGATGACGAGCTCCACAATGTCATGCAATTGAGTTATAGTACTAATCCTCCTCTCAACACAAAAGAGTTAAACGGTAAACCTCGTGATGGCTTCCCCATATGAACCTATGACTCTAGCGGAGTTCCTTAGCTAAGATAAAGTCTCCTCATCTGGCTTCATGGGTTTTGCTGCCACCAAGTTTTTCAGACGTCGAGCTTCGGTTATCATATATAATACATTTCAAGCTAGTCTTTTTTCATGCAAAGCTCATGCCCTTGCAACATGGTAACTAAGAGGCAAAAGGGAATGTATATGCTCATCTGATAGCTCTAGTGGGAAATAGCTTATTCCACTTCAAGCATCCAAGTCCAAAGCATTGTCTAAAGTTTCCTTGTTGTATAGCAATGGCTGCAAGCCCTGCAGTTGGTTATATTATGTACTAGCTTCATTTCTTTTTATTACCATTGTATGATGATATTGGAATCAACAGCTTGGCATATGTAGCCCCAAAATCCTGAACGGGTCTAGTGAAATGGCCCTGAATATCAGGGTCTTTTTTATATTTGAATACAAATGATGATTTGTTTTTGTTTTAAATGTTCAGGATGCCAGTAAAAGTGTTTGTAAACAATCACTCCAGATTTGGGTTTCCTATGTCTGAAGACAAACTTCCTTGTACAACGGTCTTGTCATATGTATTTTTTTTTCTCTCTCAAAAAAATATGCCAAATTTTCCTGAATTAAAGAACAAGAAATATTGAATATTCCATGTTCTTTTGGCATACCTATTTTTCTATATATAGGAATATATAGAGCTCATTGATATGGTGATTTTCAGGCATTCAGCAGGCCTACTTGGTTGGTTTGCCAGCTTATCCATTAGCTATCATGCATGCGAGAGCAAAGGCGTGAAGAGGCAAGAAAAGTTGTCGTGGAATTGTGGATCTGAAGATTTTGGGATGGCAGGAACCATCTTTCTTGATAGATTTCAAGGAACCTTTTACAGTGGAGCAACAGTCCATGCCATTACCTTCTGCTTCCCTCTTTCTTTCTCCAAAGACCTGCTTTGGTTAGTTTAAAAGAGAAGCAATGTATAATGCTTGGTTAGCATGGTGGAGAAGCAATTAGAAGTGACACTTACTGTTCAGAGGAGTATCTTTATTTACCTATATCCTTTGTCTTAAAGTCTTATTAGATTGACCTAATCCTCACTGGTTGAAAGAAATTGATCATAGTGCGATGGGGTCAGTCTGATGATTAATTGGTGGTTCTTTGGCCAATTGCTTCCAAGATTGGAGCGAGGAACATCTCCCTGTTAAAGATATAGCTGATGTCACGAAAGGCTTTGGTGGAGCAACTGTGATCCGACAAAGATCTACTGGCGGTTGGCTTAGGACCACCCTTGACCGCCAATGGTCCCAAAGCCTGAAGGAAGACGTTCTGCTTCAACAATAAATTCAAAGCCTGAAGCTTGCAGCATGCATATGCCATCACTTTAGCCTTTTTTAACTAATGAAGCTTTCAACAGTGCTGTGAAACTGAACCGGTCAACACTTTCCAAGCACGAGATGCCCTACTGCTTCATGCAGGCCTTTCCTTTGGGCCACCTCCGACTGACATATAGTAGGAGATACAAACCTAATAGCAACTGCTACGCCGTCCAAAAGGTGGTTAGCTTCTTAACCAAAAGGAATGGATGATGGAGTTCTGCAGGAAGACTGGATCCTGTATGAAAAAGCTTATTCAGATCGGGCTGTTACATCCAAGTTATATCCTCAATCCTTCTCTGACGGTATTGTGCTAGTGGTTTGCACCAAATAACTCCCTACACCAACACCTTACGCCCCCCACCCCCTTCTCTCTCTCTCTCTGAAACTTCTTCATCATGGCATCCTCTATCTAAAATAAAATGAAGAACTGACCACAGAAGTTCTAGGTGATGGAGGTCTATCCAACCACCAGTGTCCTGTTGAGCCAACATGGGATTACTGACAAGAGAGCATAGAACGCTCTAAAGCTACATTATGGGTGCTACAGCAGGGCCATGCCATGATCTTTGTCCAACTGTCATTAATCATTTAGACACTCATCATGAGTTTCTTGTTGAATGTGGGTGACTCTTTAAGTGATTTAGTATCTAGAAATCCTGAGGAGTGTTATATGGTGTGAAGCACTAGATAATGTGACAACATACTAGAAGTAAACCTGCCGCAACTACTGTTGTATTTCATGAGGCTTCCTGCCAGACAAACAATTCGGGAGTTCCAGAGAGATGTACGTTAACAATCAATTCCCCATATCCTCCAATAGTTAAAATCTTCATGCTGGTCCTAGCATGCTTCATGCCTTTCATCTTCTTCAAAATCCCACTATGATGTACAATAATACCAAAAATCTTCTGAGGATGTGAGAAAATTGCATTTTGATAACATAGAGAAGACAAAATTGTTACTCCCCTCCTCATAGCTAGCTAAAACGCTCGACTGCCTTGTTAAACATTTGCTGAAAATTCTCAAGTTGGATAGTGTTGCCGGCTTGCTGCTGAGATCTGGCCCAACCTAGATGTCGAGTTGACGAGGTTGCTGGAGAGGTTGGCCTGCTTGTTGTTCCCATCGGAAGAGTAAGCTTAGGGCAATGATGGTGGCTCTAACACCGGATCCGACCTGAAACAACATAGACAAAGAAAGTCCGCTAGTCGGAAAGTACCCGTGTTCATTTGTATCATGTTAGTAAACCTGCTTATCGGTTAGGCCGGGCTGGGTTTGGGCCAAGTTTAGCCCTTGGGATTGGAACCATTTTCGGGCCCGAGCCCAAGCCGGCCTAGCTTTCGGGCCTCCTTCTCAGGCCCGAGCCAGCTCCATGTCGGACGTCAGACTTCTAGGCTAGGCCTCAGGCTAACCTGGATGAGGAGAAACTGGGAAGGTAGGGAGGTGGTGATGCCGGCGAGGAGGTGATTGGACTCAAGAGGTAAAGATGATGTGAGGAGGAAGCGGGAGGACAGAACGATGCGAGGAGACGACGAGGAGGAGCAGGTGGAGAGGCAGCGAGAAGGAGGTGGGGAGGCGGCGAGCCGGCAAGGAGACGGTCGAGACTTGGGAGGTGGGGATGAACCATGAGGAAACTTGCAAGGAGGAAGCGGAAGGACAAGATGATGCAAGAAGGCGACGAGGAAAAGGTAGGGAGGTGGTGAGGCGCGAGAAGGCAGCGGGGGCTCGGGATCCTATGGAGGAAGTCGGAGGACGGGATAAGGCGACCAGGCGACGATGATGATGAGGAAGAAGCCGAAGGATGGGAACACTAGGAAGAAGAAGAGCATGCTAGGAACGGGATCCGAAGCCTCGAAGAGCCAGAAAGACTCGAAGTGGAAGATAGATTTAGGGGTCCCGCGAAATGGGATACAAGTTTAGACCGGGTCAAGATAAACCCGGACCGGGTCAAGATAAACCTGGACCGACCCATTTCAAATGCCGGGCCTAAGCCCGGTTAATTCAGGCCAGGCACGGGTGGACTATCCGCTATATGACCAGGTCTACATACCATATCCTTTCAAAAGCAAGAAGTGGGAAAGTATTTTCTAACCGAATCAAACCCACCATATCAAGATTCCATATATGCCCCCCCCACACGTGCATCAAAACCCTCCCTTTCTTGAATGACCTCGCCGGTTCTACCCCCTTTTCGGCGATGCCCTCCTCTGTTTCGAACCACTACGCCTCCCTCCTAAAGCTCTGCTCCCAACCCAACAAGCAATCCCACCTTAAGAAGCTCCACTGCCTCATCCTCAAAACCATTAACCCCATCGACACCTTCCTCTATAACACCCTCATCGCCTCCTACTCGAATGCCGCCCTCCCTGAGCATGCACGCCGCGTGTTCGACCAAATCCCCCAACCAAACCTCTTCTCGAGGAATGCTGTCCTCTCGGCCTACTCCAAGTCCGGCTGCCTCTCTGAGATGGAGCAGATGTTCGACTCGATGCCGGAGAGGGACTGCGTCTCATGGAATTCCCTCGTATCGGGATTCGCGGGGCATGGCTCCCCAAAAAAAGCGGTCGAGGCCTATCGAGCTATGTTGAGAGAGGCACAAGCGGCACCGAACCGCATCACGTTTTCGACAATGCTGATTTTCTCATCGGCTAGGTCATCTTCGGACTTGGGTCGGCAAATCCATTGTCAAATCATAAAGTATGGATTTGAACGCTATGTATTCGTGGGTAGTCCTTTAGTTGACATGTATTCTAAAGTAGGGCTCCTTGGCGAAGCAAGACAGGTTTTTGAGTGGATGGAGGAGAAGAATTTGGTAGTTTACAACACCATGATCACAGGGTTGCTTCGGTGTGGCATGGTCGAGGACTCAAAGCAATTGTTCAGAGAGATGTCTGAAAGAGACTCCATTTCATGGACCACGATGGTCACCGGTCTAACCCAGAATGGGCTGGAGTTAGAAGCCCTTGGTTTTTTCAGAGACATGAGAGCACAGGATGTAGGTATTGATCAGTATACTTTTGGAAGTGTTCTGACTGCATGCGGTGGTCTTTCGGCTTTAGAACAGGGGAAGCAGGTTCATGCCTATATAATTAGGACACATTATGACAACAATGTCTTTGTAGGGAGTGCTCTTGTTGATATGTATTCAAAGTGCAGGAGCGTAAGGTTGGCAGAACTGGTTTTTAGGAGAATGGCATTCAAAAACATTGTGTCATGGACTGCAATGCTCGTGGGTTATGGCCAGAATGGATGTAGTGAGGAAGCCATGCAGATTTTCTGTGAAATGCAAAGGAATGGTATCGAGCCAGATGATTTTACCCTTGGTAGTGTGATCAGCTCTTGCGCCAATCTAGCGAGCTTGGAAGAGGGTGCGCAGTTTCACTGTCAAGCACTAGTCTCAGGGTTGATCTCATTTATTACTGTATCTAATGCAATTGTTACCTTATATGGAAAGTGTGGAAGCATTGAAGACTCGCACCGGCTGTTCAATGAGATGCAGATTAGGGACCAGGTCTCATGGACTGCATTAGTTTCAGGCTATGCCCAGTTTGGAAAGGCAAAAGAGACGATAGAATTGTTTGAAAAAATGTTGATTGAGGGAGTGAATCCTGATGGCATTACATTCATTGGTGTTTTATCTGCTTGTAGTCGAGCAGGGCTTGTGGAGAAAGGATATAGCTACTTCAATTCTATGGTTGAAGACCATGGAATAACTCCTATAGCTGATCATTACACTTGTATGATTGATCTACTTAGCAGAGCAGGAAGGTTAAAAGAGACCGAGGATTTTATTAAGCAGATGCCTTGTCACCCTGATGCAATTGGGTGGGCGACACTACTGAGCTCATGTAGGGTCCATGGGAACATGGAACTTGGGAAATGGGCAGCAGAAAATCTATTGGAACTTGACCCACAGAGCCCTGCAAGCTATGTATTGCTATCAAATATGTATGCAGCAAGAGGAAAATGGGATGAAGTTGCTCAGTTAAGGAGGGGAATGAAAGATAGAAGAGTGAGGAAGGAGCCTGGTTGCAGTTGGATCAAGTACAAGAACAAGGTGTATATTTTTTCAGCTGATGACCAGTCCCACCCCTACTTAGAGAGAATATACGCTGAGCTAGAGAAGCTTCATTTGAAGATGGTTGAGGAAGGATACAAACCTGATATGAGTTCTGTTTTGCATGATGTAGGGGAGGCTGAGAAGATGAATATGCTTAGCCATCATAGCGAGAAGCTCGCAATTGCTTTTGGTTTGATTTTTATACCTCGAGAATTGCCAATAAGAGTAGTTAAAAATCTCCGTGTTTGTGGAGATTGCCACAATGCAACCAAGTTCATTTCTAAGATAGTTGACCGTGAAATTCTTGTGAGAGATGCTGTTCGGTTCCACAAGTTCAGTAATGGAGTGTGCTCTTGTGGAGATTTCTGGTGATGACATAATTTTCAACCCAGTCAACCCAAAGAATCACATCAAGGGGGATTTAACATCAATCTGTTCCAAGATTATCAGATACAATTCAAGCAACAAACTAGAAAGTTCAGAATCCTGTGTAGACAGTATTGTTTGAGTTGGAAGTAAACTTCCATCAATTTATACATGAAAGGATTAGGGACATTCATCAGTAAAATATTGAACTAGTCATTTATCAGTGGATTCAAGCAACTGATCTATTTAATTCTGTCATAAGATTTGGATGACAAAATAAACATTTATGAAGAAAGGAGAATTTTAATGTACAAGTACAGCAGAAGTATACATTGCAAAATGATCAGGTATATATAAAGCAAATGTCAGTACATATTCATAGCAATGGTTGTTTGAATTATGCAGAAGAATTTTGATGAAAAAGGTTTCAATTACTTCGCGGATAAAGTGTTCTTTTATTTTATAGGATTGGGAATCGAAAGTTTCTGGCATAGATTCAAGCATGTGTCAGCTAGAATTTATACCTGTAACCTGATATATAGAATCTGTTTCTTGTGATCTCATTTCAGAAATGGAACTAAAGTTCGAAGGGGTTGTTATTTCAGAAACCTCTATATACAGTATCAGAGATAATCTGAAGCAAATTGTATAGATTATATTGGCTTCCACTGGCTCTGGTAGTAGAGATGATACTGAGATAGATGTAATGATTCTGCAAACATGTTTAGAGCTGTGCCTAATGCAGAGAATTTTACAACAGCAGCTTGCTAGGGTTATCATGTGAACCAAGGAATAGGCCAATTTTGGGAGTCCAGGAGAACAATTTTGTTTTTTTTTTTTTTTTTCCTGTGGGTTGGGGGGGGGTGGGGGGGGGGGGGGGGGGTGCAACAGTAGTGTCTAGTTGTATTGCATTTTTCATGGCATAGTGCAGCATGGGCTTTTGCATGACGCCTCAGCCTGTGTAATAGTTCTATGTAATCTTCGATTACATGTTATTTTATTATTCTTTTTGATTCTTAATGCAACTATATGTTTGTTACTGTTATTTGACAAAAGCTTCCTGTTTTATGTGCAAATGCCAACCATGTTTTAATTCTGCTTTATAGTGCAGATACCTGTCCTACAGGCAATTCGGTGGCAAAGAGAGCTATCTTGAAATTGGTGTGGCCTAGCAAATATATAGCTGCCTGGTTTGTGCTGGCGCGTGCATGTTTTGCAACACGAAGTTGAACTTCAAGCATGACAGGTACTGGCTGAACATGAACGGTTTTAATCTGTTTAGGCCAGTTTCCATGGTCACCTTTCAATTTAGATTCGGCTTATGGCAGATAGACCAAGTTTTGTCTCAGACCTATCTAATTCCATTTTGTTTGACTGTGCTTTATTTTGGTTTTTATATCTTAAAAGCTTGTTTATTTAGGATGAGAACTTAAGCCCACAACGTATTCATTGTCTCTCATTTATATAACTTTGTATTTATCTCACATCCTCGCTCTCAAGCACACGAGAGAGAGAGAGAGAGAGAGAGAGAGAGAGAGAGAGAGAGAGAGAGAGAGAGAGGAAAAATAAAATAAACAGCAAGTAACAATATGAAAAGTCCATATTTCTATAACAATTGATGTCATTCAAGACAGTACAAACCCAATCTTATAATAAAAGAATGTCTAACTTCAAGAAAATATAGACCTCCGTGAAAGAGTTCTGGTGACATAAGGTAAATGATTCCTCAAATGAATGCCCAAATCTTGACAAGTAGTTCATACCCTACATGAGTTTCTCTATAGTGACTCGCCTTGGCTTGGTAGCTCCCGCTGCATGAAGTTAGAGCATCATTAAATTTCTGAATTGAACAAGTGAATGAAACAAACAATTCAAAATATGCTCTCATAACTTATTAAAGATATTGGGTTGAAAGTGTAAATTACTGAAAACGTTAATTTCCCTCTTCAATCCACCTGGTTCTATTTCATTGCTAAGTAAGTGAGAGAAAAGAAGAAAGACAAAATTCTTCTTATCCATTGTTTGCAAAGAAAAGAAAATTTGAGAGAAAGAAAAAGGTAGCATTTAGGCACCAAAATTTTCTGTTTAACCTAAAGTTTTTCTGCGGTGAGGTATTGACTTGGAGAGAATAACAAAGGGGGAAGTAGATAAGAATAACTCACAACCACATTCAATCTGCATTCTCTACAGCTTTTTTCTGTAATTTGCTTCCCCAAACAACATTCTTGTTTCTTGTTTTTGTTTCTTCTCTTTTCTTCCATTGACTTACTTTTATCTTCTTTTATTTTCTTGGCCTACAATGCCTTAAACAGACTCATTAACTTGCAAACCCCTTGTTAGAGGAAATGTAGAGAGGGAAGGAGTATAGCTTTTCATTTTTTCGGTGATCAGTGCTAATCCTAGAACATACAAACAAATAGAAACCACAAGTTATACATCTTACAAATCAAACTACTTTTTCTGCATTGTTATCAACTCCAAACACTATGGATGCATGATCTGAATTGAAAACTGATTTGTGTTACACATTCAATATGTATTACATTCATATTAAATCAGCATGCACATCTATTATGGAGCAACAAGGTTTCATGGATTATGAATTACAAAACAATTCTAAAATGGAAATTCAACTACAAGTTGGTAAATTTACTTCAACAAAATAAATATTGCTTGTGAGAACAAGAATACCTGTAATTGGCTGCATACATCGATGACTTCAGCAATAGGTGCCCAATCCCCAAAATTCCTTTCAATGAACTGGTAGGCAATGCCATTTTTCCCTCTACCAATGATAAACAGTCCACCCTTGATTTCACCTTCCCCTTTGTAGTTTTGTTCAAACCCTGTAGCTTGTGCACGCTTGTAATTTGCAATAGCACGGGGGTTGAAAAGAAATCCGGTTATAAACTTGTCTTTAAGAAGCTTTCCTCCTCCAAGGGCTTTAAAGAAATCCATGGATTGGTCAAGAATCACAACTCCACCCCAATAGCGAGGCCAAAAATCTCTAATCTGGTATCATCAAAACAAGCAATTCACTTGTGTCCACAATAACAAAGTTGGGAAATGGAAATGTTCTGCTCAGGCAAAATTTTGGATGTATTTGTTGGAGATATGTCAGATATTAAAAACAACAGCAACGTACTTTTGAAAAAATACACATAAAAAACACCTCAATGATTAGAAGCAGTTCAAAAAACTTTGAGAAGAATTCATGGAATATCGAAAGAAAAAAATAAGTTATTCACAGAAACTGCAATAGGCCTTTTTTTTCTTTGGCAGTTGTTATCTGAAAAACCTGCTTTTTGATGAAAACTCGAGAATTATTTGCTGGTTTCCAATAAATCATTTTTTAAGTACCTGGATTGATCTCAAGAGAAAGTATATAGCAAGAGATCAAACTAAATGATCATAAACATTACCTCGGATTCTATTTGTTCATGTAGAACAGCAACCAGCTGAAATCCCAGGGCATCAAATATCGGTTTTCTTGAATAGAGCTGATGAGCCTCAGCTCTGCACATAACACACCTGCACATGCAAGCATAAGCATAAGAAACTAATTGTGCAATGTTGGAAAAAGAAACAGTTCAGATTGAATGGGTGAAATCAATAATGATCATTACCCAGGGCGTCGAAGACAAAGTAAAATAGTTGGTTTGTGCTTCCATAGCTCCGAAGCTTTCATAGGTGGAGCCTTTGTAGCCACCAAACGCCCCATGCCAACTTTGTACTCGGGGGTAAGCTTCTGAACTGAGATGCTTTCAATCGAGGAGTATGGAGCTACATGTTCCACTATTGGAGGAGGTTGGACACAACCACATAGCCTTGGCTCAGCAGGTTCGGCCGCAACTATACCCTTAAAGATGTATCCTTCACTGATTTTGAAGTCTGCCGCAGATTGCTCGGCAGACCTTTCCTGATATGAGCTTACCTTTGAGGGGGTCTGGACATGTTGCGGCCTCTCTGTAGTTCTAGAAGGCTCATCCCCTTTACTACTGCTGATAGACATGCTTCTTTCCCTGGCAGGAAGAACATAAGAGGGTGGCATGGTGACCCTACAAGCACTGGCTCGATCGATGAAACGTGCAACATGGCCTCTCTTCATGCCGAAATTTGATGAAAGGACCACAGTGCTTGTACTTAGAAGCTCAGCTAGAGACTTCCTGGAGGCTTCTAGCCTATCAGCATATTCCATCAAGGATCGGTCATGCAGATGTGATCTGAGCTCCAATGCATCCTGAAGAAATACAATGTGCAAGTTCATCCATCATTAAGATTGGACTTCAGTGCAAATATCAGTGAGGTAAAGCATATGCAGTTCAATGAAAGATTTATCTGTGTAGAAGCGTTGAATATGGCAAAAAGAATCCATCAAGCATGCCAATATCTTCAAGCATCTAACTCGAATGCTAGCAACTGTATTATTTGATTTAGAAAAATTTTCCTTTTTAAGATCTTAAAATAAGGAGGAAGAATTAAATATGGACATTGATCTATATGTTTTTCTCTCTTAAGATACCAAACATTAAGACAAAAGCAAGTTCATAAAACGTCCAAAACAGCTACCATGCTTCTTTCAACAACAAACGAGGAGAAGAATTTCATCATTTTAGAAACCAGGGGCAACTGTGAAAAAAAAAAAGTTCAGGAATATTTGTATCTTAAAATAAAAGGCTGGAAACTAATCAAGGAACACACAGATCAGACCGAAGAATGAAAGGGAGAAAGCTTCGAGTTAACAAAACTTAGGAGGTCCGGGTGATTTCGTGTTTAATAGAACATAAACACAATCAAGTAATTGACTGCTGCTTTTCTTTCTTTTTTTTTTTTGAAGGAACAAGCCACCAACAATTTCAGACAAATAAGGCAATCAAAACAATTTCACATATATCAACATACATCAAAAACAAACTTTACACACAAAAAGAGAAAGATAACATATGGGGAAGAATTAATTAAATCAACAGCACATGAATATAATTCCAGGACAAAAATGAAAACCTTCTGCTGCTGCGTCAACTTTATCCAATCCATGTCTTCAGAATTCATCATTTTTATTGTGGGTACATCATCCCAGCCACCTGCCACAAGCTTTGGGATGAGGCCTTTCAGAGCCCCCTCGCCGAGGAACTCCTCCATGGAGAAAGATGCCATGTTTTGCCGAGGCACGCACAGGACCAGAGTTGATACTTGAGGAGACAATGCTTGAGCTTTGTTGGGCTGCAGAAGAAGATAAATAAACTGTAACCAGAGCGTCGACGTAGTCAACAATGTTAACTACTTGAACGCTTCCAACGTGGCTACTAGCCTCTTACAAGAAACGTTCAAACCCTGGTATGGCAAATCAAATATCGAGATAATGAACAATCAATCGATTGCCTTTGAAATCTGAACACGTGGCAAGAGAGGTCAAACGACATAACAAAAATCCATCAACAAAATGACAGTTTAAGAATTCAGAGCCTCACAAGAGAAAAAGGTCGAAGAATCAGAACAGTCGGATTTCGATAATATCATTCAAAACAATAAAAGTTTAATCCAGTTGAAAACCATACTAAAATTATGGTGCTATCTTTATTGGATTTTGTAAGTGAAACAGAATCCATAGCTGGACTCTGATTAGAGAAAGGAGCCAAAAGCTAGAGAACAAAGACTTTTTTGCGATCCGAAAACAAGCTTATGAAAATAGTGCCACAACAAAAATAACTTTTTATGCAATGTACAAGAAATGATTCGGTCCGTAATTAATTTTCTGACTGTTTTCTTGGGCATCACGATGACCAAAAGCAAACGGCCGATACAATGCCCGAAGTTTTTTATTCCATAATAGCAGAAATGGTTCGGTTGGTAAGTAACTTCTGAAAGAGAAGCACAAGAAACAAAAATAAATATACCGGGGTAAAGAAGGTTGAATGAAGGGATTGAGGTGGAATTTGTGGAACTTTTGGCCTTCGAACGGGTGACCAAATGGCACGAGAGTCGAATGCTAGAACGAAAATTAGATAGAATTATTGTGACAATGAAAAGCCGTGTCCGGATTGCCTTCGTCCGGGACTTGGTCATGGGGCTGGCTACCAATTTTTTTAAAACTACGCTCAAAATATCGGGATCCTCTGTGGTCACGAGCCTGTCGCATTCGCTGTGCCCGCGAAGCTACCACCCCCAACCAATCACTGCGCCGGTAGAGCGATCAGGTAAAGCATGGGCAGGATAGTCCACGAGGGGTGAACTATAAATGCAGCCATATCCGCTGCAAAAAGTAACGGATAACATCATTATTTATTTTCTCAAATAAGTCATAAATAATTTTAGTAAATTGTAAAATTTATGAATTTCTGAATTAATTTTGAGTAATTTTTGATTTCTCATGACCAATTCGAGGAATCATCTCGCCAGTGAAAACAAATATGAATAGATTAGGAAGTGGAAAGATATAATTGTGAGGTGTACATCCGCATGCTTCAGCAAAAGCAGCACCTCAAAACAATTCACATGGCTATCATCGTAATACCGATCGCCACATTAAAATAAAATATAACATGTTGGACTAGAATAAGAGTTTTATTGTGGACCTTAAGTAACTCGCATGCTATGCCACGTAAAATGACATTGACTTCCCATATTGGATGGTTCATTGGATCATGTTGGACAAACCCTCCCTGTTGGGCTAGCTGACCTCCAAGTGTTAATATATTGCATCTTACGTGATGCATGACGGCAGAGTTCCTGTTTAACCATTTCTCGGTGGACTCCATCTTACGTTGGAATCAAATCGGATATTATTATATTTATATCAATATTTATTTTATCTGATAGATATAAATATAGATATAAATATTATTTAGATAAAAAAATTTATATTTATATTTACTTTAAATAGATACAGATATAATTTAAATATTAAAAATATGGATATCATTATAAATATTACTTAGATAATTAAAATTTATAACTATATAATTAAAAATATTACTAAATAGATGATAAATTAAGTTAATAATATATTTATATAATTATATATTTTTTAAAAAAATAATAATATTATATAAAATTATATACGATTACATATAGATTCGGATACGGATCGTATATGTTGGTACAAAAATCTGCTTGCGCCGGAGAAGCTGGAGTCGGGAAAGTCGCGGTCGCCGCCGGGACCTGCAAAGGAAGTCTAAACCGGAGGTGGGGTTGCTCCGGCAAGACCCTCCGACGCTCAAGTCAGTTCTCTGCCTCAACAAGAATGGAGTGCTCGAACGGAGAATTTAGCAGAGTTTTGAGATAAGAAATAAGCTTATAGAATAACGTATCTGGATCCCCCTTTTATAGGCGGAAGAGGTAACGGATTGATGGCGACATTTGTAACCGTCTGATAGTGGGCTGCCCATGGTCAGGAAAATTTATTGTGAAGGGTAGTGGAGTAGACCCGTGGCTATTGTCATGGCCTGCCACGTAGAGCCTGTTGCAGGTAGTGGAGCGGCGTCCGTTGCCGCTAGTTGTCAGGGAGTAGTAGAGTCGCGCAGCACCTGCCGCAGGGAGCGGAGCAGAATCGTGGCCGTTGACACAGCCTGTCAGAGAGTAATGGGTCCGCCGCAGGGGGTGATGGAGCTGCGCGGAATCCGCTACAAGAAGTGGAACAGGATCATGGTTGTTATTGTGACCTGCCAGGGGGTGCGGATCTGTTGATTGAAGCTCGGCAGCGGTCGGAGTCCGGCCTCTGAAGAGGTTCGGGAGGGGTCCTCCTTGCGGTTGGGGTCGTGGGTGGAGCCCGGCTTCCGTGGGAGTCCGGGCGGAACCCTCTCGGAGCTGAAGTTGCGGGCGGAACCCGGCTCCTGTAGGAGTCCGGGCGGAGTCCTCTGCAAACAAAGTTAAAGGTGAAGTCCGGCTCCCGTAGGAGTCCGGACGGAGCTTACCAGCAGTTGATATTGAGAGCGGAGCCCGGCTCCCGTAGGAGTCCGGGCGGAGTCCTCTGCAATCAAAGTTAAAGGTGAAGTCCGGCTCCCGTAGGA
This sequence comes from Elaeis guineensis, assembly GCF_000442705.2. Classification (NCBI taxonomy): domain Eukaryota; kingdom Viridiplantae; phylum Streptophyta; class Magnoliopsida; order Arecales; family Arecaceae; genus Elaeis; species Elaeis guineensis. The sequence goes on along the minus strand of NC_025993.2, from coordinate 166,396,292 downwards.
GTCCGGACGGAGCTTACCAGTTGATACTGAGAGCGGAGCCCGGCTCCCGTAGGAGTTCGGGCGGAGTCCTCTGCAATCAAAGTTAAAGGTGAAGTCCGGCTCCCATAGGAGTTCGGACGGAGCTTACCAGCAGTTGATACTGAGAGCGGAGCCCGGCTCCCGTAGGAGTCCGGGCGGAGTCCTCTGCAATCAAAGTTAAAGGTGAAGTCCGGCTCCCGTAGAAGTCCGAACGGAGCTTACCAGCAATTGATACTGAGAGCGGAGCCCGGCTCCCGTAGGAGTCCGGACGGAGTCCTCTGCAATCAAAGTTAAAGGTGAAGTCCGGCTCCCGTAGGAGTCCGGACGGAGCTTACCAGTAGTTGATACTGAGAGCGGAGCCCGGCTCCCGTAGGAGTACGGACGGAGTCCTCTGCAATCAAAGTTAAAGGTGAAGTCCGGCTCCCGTAGGAGTCCGGACGGAGCTTACCAGCAGTTGATACTGAGAGCGGAGCCCGGCTCCCGTAGGAGTCCGGGCGGAGTCCTCTGCAATCAAAGTTAAAGGTGAAGTCCGGCTCCCGTAGGAGTCCGGACGGAGCTTACCAGCAGTTGATACTGAGAGCGGAGCCCGGCTCCCGTAGGAGTCCGGGCGGAGTCCTCTGTAATCAAAGTTAAAGGTGAAGTCCGGCTCCCGTAGGAGTCCGGACGGAGCTTACCAGCAGTTGATACTGAGAGCGGAGCCCGGCTCCCGTAGGAGTCCGGGCGGAGTCCTCTGCAATCAAAGTTAAAGGTGAAGTCCGGCTCCCGTAGGAGTCCGAACGGAGCTTACCAGCAATTGATACTGAGAGCGGAGCCCGGCTCCCGTAGGAGTCCGAGTGGAGTCCTCTGCAATCAAAGTTAAAGGTGAAGTCCGGCTCTCGTAGGAGTCCGGACGGAGCTTACCAGCAGTTGATACTGAGAGCGGAGCCCGGCTCCCGTAGGAGTCCGGACGGAGTCCTCTACAATCAAAGTTAAAGGTGAAGTCCGGCTCCCGTAGGAGTCCGGACGGAGCTTACCAGCAGTTGATACTGAGAGCGGAGCCCGGCTCCCGTAGGAGTCCGGGCGGAGTCCTCTGCAATCAAGGTTAAAGGTGAAGTCCGGCTCCCGTAGGAGTCCGGACGGAGCTTACCAGCAGTTGATACTGAGAGCGGAGCCCGGCTCCCGTAGGAGTCCGGGCGGAGTCCTCTGCAATCAAAGTTAAAGGTGAAGTCCGGCTCCCGTAGGAGTCCGGACGGAGCTTACCAGCAGTTGATACTGAGAGCGAAGCCCGGCTCCCGTAGGAGTCCGGGCGGAGTCCTCTTGAGGTCGAAGTTGTCGGCGGAGTCTGGCTCCCGTAGGAGTCCGGACGAAGTCTGTCTGCAGTTGTTGGAGTCATCGGCGGGGTTCGGCTCCCGTAGGAGTCCGGGCGGAGCTGTCTTGTAGCTGAAGTTGTTGGTCATAGAGGATGAAGTCCGGCTCCCGTGGGAGCCCGGGCGGAGATTTCTTTTGAGGTTGGCCTTGCTGGCGGAGCCGTTGATTCTGTGGAGGACTTCGGCTGGGGGTATTTTATACCCAACACCAGTCTCCCTACTTCCGAGTTTGAATTTCGAACGAAGGAAGTACAGAGAGATGGATACAGCCGAAGTCGCCCCTTCGAATCCTGCGTGCCGCCGCCCCTAGATATTTGGCATTTAATGTGTGTACGTCAGAGCCCGCTTTTCGGTGAAGGTGACCTGAAGAGTCTTTTCGGAACCCCCGTCGGAACGCGATCCCAAGCACCGTGCCACGGAAATTTGTGAACGGTCAACCCTCGATAGCGATGAAGGGGATAAGCGCGACACGTGGCACGCACCAGTTGGCCCAGAAATACCCGCCGCCATAACTGCGCTAGGATCCGTCGGCTATTTAAACCCTCCTAGTCCTTTCATGGCTTCATCCTGGCGCCTTTCTTTCGCCTGAGAGCCTTGCTTCCCTCGCGCCAGTCCTTGCCTTCCTCAGCCCCCCCCCCAATTCTTCTCTGAGGGTTCCTACGCCATGTCCTCTACCCCGGAGGTCGTTCTTGAGGGGATGTCTAGGGCTTGGAGGAAGGTGAGGAGGAGAACGGCGGCCGGTGAGAATCTCCGTCATTTTAAAGGGGGCTCAAGGAAGAATTCCTTCAACAACAGGGGTTTAATAACGGGGGCTGTCGGTGAAGTTATTCTGCCCGCGAATTTCAGAGTAGCAAGGCGGGGTGATACCGGTCAAGAGGGCAGAGCTGTCGTCATAAGCTATGGCGGGATCCTTGATGCCGTCAGGGCCGAGAGACCAGAGGCGGTCGGCGTCGTCGGTGGGGCAGTGGAACTTGTTGCGGGGATGGTGGAAGTAGCGCATGCCGACCTTGCCGGAGCATTTTGGGTGGCGACTGTCGTGGAGCATTCGGAGATGAGGCACATCTCTGGCATCGTTACCGCTTCCAAGGTGACTCCGGTTCTTCTTAAAACAGGTCTTCGCTACTGCCGCCGTTGTCCTTACCGCCTCCGGGGATCTATCCCACCCTTTTTTCGCTAGGGTTGGGACTTCGGAGACAGAATGAGGCGAGATGGGGCGAGAGCTGTTACACGCACTGGAGAACGCGACTGAGACGGACAGAGACGGGAAGAGGAGTTTGTAGCTCGGAGCGGCCTCCGGTTCATCCTTCCCGAACCGTGTTTGCGAGGCTTGCGATGACGTGTATCTTCTTCTTCTTTTTTTTCCTGACCCACCGGGTCCTGTAACGTATACTCTTGCTAAATGGAAAAGAGATTTTGTTACCTCGTCTGCATCTCGCATTAAATAGTTGTCTGTCGAACTTCTTCATTTTCCTTTCCTCTTTCTTCCTTCTCTTCTTCTTTTCTTTTTCACGTCGTCCCAAGGTCATCGTCGACCTCTTCTGTTCATGTGGGGTTGTCATTTGCCGAGCTCCTTTTTGGCTTTTACGTCGTTCGAAGATACCCAATTGTCATTCCGTTGATGGTTGCAGGTTCACTTGGGGCCCTTCGGGCCCGAGGTCCCTCCTAGGGCTTGAATCCGGGGGTTCGAGCTTCCGTTGCCTTCGGGCACTGTTTGCTTTCCTTTTTTGCTTGGATTTTTTCTCTGCTAAAGTCGGAGCTAAGTTCGGCTCCCTTGGGAGTCCGAACGGAGAAGCCCTCCTGAAGTTGGAGTAGCCCGGCTCTCGTAGGAGTCAGGGCGAAGTCTTCCTGCAATCAAAGTCATAGGCAAAGTCCGGCTTCCATAGAAGTCCGGACAAGGCTTATCGGCGGTTGCTGTTGTCAGCGGAGCCCGGCTCCCGTAGGAGTCCGGGCGGGGTTGTCCTGTAGTTGATGTTGGCGATTGGAGCCCGACTCCCGTAGGAGTCCGGGCTGGGCTTACCATTGGTCGAAGTAGCTTAAGTTAGGGCAAGGTTTTCCTCTTGGGGGGCACATATGGACGTTGCAGGGCCTTCCCCCACCCGGTCTAAAAGGATCGGGCCTTCGACTAGGGCGAGCGTTCTCCTCCTGTCCCTAACAGGGCTGTGGGGGCACATATGGGCGCCGTAAGGCCTCTCCCCCCATCCGGTCTAAAAGGAACCGGACCTTCGACTTTGCTCAAGTTAGGGCGAGGTTTTCCTCCTGTCCTTAACAGGGCTGTGGGGGCACATATGGGCGTTGTAGGGCCTCTCCCCCCATCCGGTCTAAAAGGAACCGGGCCTTCGACTTTGCTCAAGTTAGGGCGAGGTTTTCCTCCTGTCCCTAACAGGGCTGTGGGGGCACATATGGGCGTTGTAGGGCCTCTCCCCCCATCCGGTCTAAAAGGAACCGGACCTTCGATTTTGCTCAAGTTAGGGCGAGGTTCTCCTCCTGTCCCTAACAGGGCTGTGGGGGCACATATGGGCGTTGTAGGGCCTCTCCCCCCATCCGGTCTAAAAGGAACCGGGCCTTCGACTTTGCTCAAGTTAGGGCGAGGTTCTCCTCCTGTCCCTAACAGGGCTGTGGGGGCACATATGGGCGTTGTATGGCCTCTCCCCCCATCCGGTCTAAAAGGAACCGGGCCTTCGACTTTATGAGATTGCCCTTTTGTTTTTGACACAATTTGCTTGAATTGTCTAAAGACACATGGGTATGCGATTTTTGACTAAAACGAAGTCACTGGTAGTACATCCGTAAGTTTTCTGAGCTCCACGGCCGCGGGAGGTCGGCTCCTCCGAGCTCCTTGAGATAATAAGTTCCGGGTCGAACTACTTCTTTGACCTCATAAGGTCCCTCCCAGTTCGGGGCGAGCTTCCCCCGGTCCTGAGGTTGCGAGACAGCAGCTCGTCGAAGCACCAGATCTCCTGCTTTAAAGGCTTTGCTCTTGACCTGGGCGTTGTAATATCGGGCAACTTTCTGTCTGTAGGCTGCCATTCGAACCTGAGCAATCCCCCGTCTTTCTTCCAGCAGGTCGAGGTTGGCTCTGAGACTTTATGCATTTTGGGGCTCGTCGAATGCCACGACTCGTGCCGACGGGAGTTTAAGTTCGATCGGGATGACGGCTTCCGTACCAAAGGCTAAAGCAAAGGGAGTCTCCCCTGTAGGTAACCTCTGGGTAGTTCGATACGCCCATAGCACGTGATAAAGCTCGTCCGCCTAAGTTCCTTTTGCTTTTTCAAGCCTTGTCTTAATTTCCTGCAAAAGGGTTCTGTTAGTTACCTCAGCTTCGCCGTTCGCCTGAGGGTGGGCTACTGATGTGAAGTTGTGGGAGATGTTTAGATCTTCACAAAATTCGATGAATCTTGCTCCCGCGAATTGCCGTCCGTTATCAGTGATTAGGGTTCTAGGTAGACCGAACCTGCACACAATTGACTTCCAAATGAAATCTTGTACTTTTGCTTCCGTGATTTTTGCTAGTGGTTAGCTTCAACCCATTTGGTGAAGTAGTCGATCGCTACCAGGAGGAACTTCCTTTGCCCAGACGCCATGGGAAAGGGGCCAAGGATGTCCATCCCCCACTGTGCAAAAGGCCATGGGGCACTTAGGGGTGTGAGCTCAGTGGCGGGCTGTCTCTGGACGTTGGCGTATCTCTGGCATCGATCGTACTTTTTGACGTATTCGATCGAATCATAATGCATCGTTGGCCAGTAATACCCTTGGCGGAGTAGCTTGTGGGATAAAGATCTGGCACCCAAATGGTTTCCGCAAGCTCCCTCGTGCACTTCCCATAAAGCGTAGTCAGCTTCTGAGGGCCGGAGACACCTTAAGAGGGGCAAGGAGTATGATCTTTTGTACAATTTGCCCTCATAAAGGATGTACCGGGAGGCTTGATTTCGGAGCTTCCGAGCCTCCTTCGCATCCCGGGGAAGAACTCCATCTCTAAGATAGATTATCAGTGGGTCGACCCAGCTGGGCTCATGGTCGATCTCCATTACAGGCCGTGGTTCTTCTGTACTCGGATGTTTCAGAACTTCAAAGAGGACGCCTTTGGGCAATTCGGCCGGGGCCGACGTGGCCAGCTTGGAGAGAAGGTCGGCTCTGGTATTCTCCGACCTTGGAATTTGCCTAATGTCGAAGTTGCTAAAGGCGAGGGTAAGCTCCTTCACTTTCTCAAGGTACCTGGCCATACTGTCCTCCCGCGCTTCATAACTCCCGCAGACTTGTCCCACCACAAGTTGGGAATCACTGTGCACCCGGAGTTGACCTATTTCCAGCTCTTTGGCGATCCTTAATCCCGCAATCAGGGCCTCATATTCCGCTCCATTGTTTGTTGCGGGAAACCCGAAATGCAGAGCGTACTCCGCAATAACTCCCTCCGGGCTGACCAAGATCAGGCCCGCACCCGCGCCTGCCATGCTGGAGGATCCGTCCACATAGAGGGTCCAAAAGCAATCAGAGAGACTGGCTTCTTCGTTAGGGGAGTTCGGTTGAGATTTCAGGTCGTCCACTCTGCTTTGCTCAGGTTCGGGCTCCTCTGGGATGGTGCACTCTATGATGAAATCTGCCAGTATTTGGGCCTTTACTGTTGGTTTGGGCCTGTAGTTGATGTCGAATTCCGTGAGCTCGATCGTCCATTTTGCCATCCTTCCGGAGGTATCAGCTCGGTGCAAGACCGCCTTGATCGGTTGATCGGTGAGCAGCGTTACGGTATGCCCTTGAAAGTAAGGTCGGAGTCTCCGAGCTGCAACCAACAAGGCGTAGGTCAGTTTTTCTAATTTAGTGTACCTGGTCTCGGCGTCCCTCAATGCGCGGCTAATGTAGTAGACTGGTCGCTGGACTTTCATTTCTTCTTTGACAAGAAGAGCCGCGAGGGCCGTAGGAGAGACCGCCAGGTACAAAAATAGTTCCTCCCCAGGCTCAGGCTTCGCCAGCAGCGGGGGTGAGCTAAGGTAGCTTTTTAATTCTTCGAATGCCTGTTGGCATTCAGAGGTCCAACAGAAGTTCTTCGGCCGCTTGAGGGTTTGAAAGAAGGGCAAACATCGTTCGGCCGACCTCGCGACAAAGCGATTAAGAGCCGCTATCCTTCCCGTGAGGCACTGAACCTCCTTGATCGACCTTGGGGCGGTCATCTCCTGGATGGCGCGAATTTTCTCTGGATTGGCCTCAATCCCGCGCCCCGATACCATGAAGCCCAGGAACTTTCCCGAGGTTACCCCGAAAGCACATTTGGTCGGGTTCAGCTTCATTCTATACTTTCGAAGAGCGCCAAAGGTTTCCTCGAGGTCGGCGACATGATTTCTGGAAGACCTGCTTTTTACAAGCATATCGTCCACGTAAACCTCCATGTTTCGGCCGATCTGCTCTTTGAAGATTTTGTTCACCAGTCGTTGATAGGTTGCGCCCACGTTCTTGAGGCCGAACGGCATGACCCTGTAGTAGTAAAGTCCGCGATTAGTGATGAAAGCTGTCTTTTCTTCATCTTTCGATGCCATTCTAATCTGGTTATAGCCGGAGAACGCATCCATAAAAGTGAGGAGCTCATGGCCTGAGGTAGCGTCCATCAGTTGGTCGATCCGGGGAAGGGGGTAGCTGTCCTTTGGACAAGCCTTATTCAGCTTTTTGAAGTCGATACACATCCTCCACTTGCCGTTTGCTTTCTTGACCAAAACAACATTGGAGATCCACTCAGGATAATTGACTTCCTTAATAAATCCGGCCTTGAGAAGCTTATCCACTTCCTCGGCTATCGCCTTCTGCCTCTCCGGGGCATGACTCCGGATTTTTTCTTTCGTCGGCCGATGTTTAGGGTCGACTGCCAGATGATGTTCCATGACTTCTGTGTCGATCCCCGGCATATCCGTCGGGACCCATGCGAAAACGTCCGCATTCCTTCGGAGGAAATCCACAAGACGCGTCCGCACCTCCTCCCCCAGGTTGGAGCCAATTAACACCACATGCTCCGTGTTCCCATCATTCAAAGGGATTGGTATTAGGTCTTCGATTGGACCGCCCCTCTCTTCAGTGAGGTCATCGCGAGCATCCAATCCATCGACCGGACAGAGGTCCGCTTGATCGCTTCTTTGCAAGGCGATGTTGTAGCAATGTCTGGCCAGGGCTTGGTCTCCCCGGACCTCTCCGATCCTCTGGTTGGTGGGGAACTTCAATTTCAAATGGTAGGTTGAAACAACAGCTCTGAGGGCATTGAGGCTGGGTCGGCCAAGGATTGCATTGTAGGCAGATGGCGCCTTTACCATCAGGAAATTCACCAGAGCTCTGGACTGCTTTGGATACTGACCCGCGATCATAGTCAGAGCTATCATTCCTTCCGTCGGAACGGCGTCACCGGTAAACCCTATCAAGGGGGAGCAAATCGGTCTCAGATGACCGCCCAGAGTGGTCATTCTTGAAAAGACGTTGTAGAACAAGATGTTGGCCGAACTCCCGTTGTCGACGAGAATGCAACGGACGTCGTAATTTGCTATGTTCAAGGAAACTACGACCGCGTCGTTATGAGGGAATTGGACTCCCTGGGTGTCCACTTCAGTGAAGGTTATGGGCTCTTCAACTTTTTGTCGCTTGGGGGATGTAGCTGGTACGTTGGTTGCCTCCCGCCGGGATTCCCCCGAGACGGTATTGACGGAACCCGGCAGAGGTCGGTCACCCGGCCACTCCTCATCGGTGACCATAGCCGGAGGCAGTTGCGCAAAGACCTCGTGAGAAGGCATCAGATGAGGGGAGGAGGAGCGGGTGCCGGAAAAGATGGCCGGAAGCGGATCCGTTGAGCCCTCCTTTAAGAATAAAGGTACAGCGAAGGTTCAGCCCCTTCTTCTAGTGCCAATCCTGTTGGTACAAAAATCTGCTTGCGCCGGAGAAGCTGGAGTCGGGGAAGTCGCGGTCGCCGTCGGGACCTGCAAAGGAAGTCTAAACCGGAGGTGGGGTTGCTCCGGCAAGATCCTCCTACGCTCAAGTCAGTTCTCTGCCTCAACAAGAATGGAGTGCTCGAACGGAAAATTTAGCAGAGTTTTGAGATAAGAAATGAGCTTATAGAATAACGTATCTGGGTCCCCCTTTTATAGGCGGAGGAGCCAACAGATTGATGGCGACATTTGTAACTGTCTGGTAATGGGCTGCCCATGGTCAGGGGAATTTATTGCGAAGGGTAGTGGAGTAGACCCGTGGCTATTGTCATGGCCTGCCACGTGGAGCCTGTTGCAGGTAGTGGAGCGGCGTCCGTTGCCGCTAGTTGTCAGGAAGTAGTGGAGTCGCGCAGCACCTGCCGCAGGGAGCGGAGCAGAATCGTGGCCGTTGACACAGCCTGTCAGAGAGTAATGGGTCCGCCGCAGGGGGTGATGGAGCCGCACGGAATCCGCTACAGGAAGTGGAACAGGATCATGGTTGTTATTGTGACCTGCCAGGGGGCGCGGATCTGTTGATTGAAGCTCGGCAGCGGTCGGAGTCTGGCCTCTGTAGAGGTCCGGGAGGGGTCCTCCTTGCGGTTGGGGTCGTGGGTGGAGCCCGGCTTCCGTGGGAGTCCGGGCGGAACCCTCTCGGAGCTGAAGTTGCGGGCGGAACCCGGCTCCCGTAGGAGTCCGGGCGGAGTCCTCTGCAAACAAAGTTAAAGGTGAAGTCCGGCTCCCGTAGGAGTCCGGACGGAGCTTACCAGCAGTTGATACTGAGAGCGGAGCCCGGCTCCCATAGGAGTCCAAGCGGAGTCCTCTGCAATCCAAGTTAAAGGTGAAGTAAGGCTCCCGTAGGAGTCCGGATGGAGCTTACCAGCAGTTGATACTGAGAGCGGAGCTCGGCTCCCGTAGGAGTCCGGACGGAGTCCTCTGCAATCAAAGTTAAAGGTGAAGTCCGGCTCCTGTAGGAGTCCGGACGGAGCTTACCAGCAGTTGATACTGAGAGCGGAGCCCGGCTCCCGTAGGAGTCCGGGCGGAGTCCTCTGCAATCAAAGTTAGAGGTGAAGTCCGGCTCCCGTAGGAGTCCGGACGGAGCTTACCAGCAGTTGATACTGAGAGCGGAGCCCGGCTCCCGTAGGAGTCCGGGCGAAGTCCTCTGCAATCAAAGTTAAAGGTGAAGTCCGGCTCCCGTAGGAGTCCGGACGGAGCTTACCAGCAGTTGATACTGAGAGCGGAGCCCGGCTCCCGTAGGAGTCCGGGCGGAGTCCTCTGCAATCAAAGTTAAAGGTGAAGTCCGGCTCCCGTAGGAGTCCGGACGGAGCTTACCAGCAGTTGATACTGAGAGCGAAGCCCGGCTCCCGTAGGAGTCCGGGCGGAGTCCTCTTGAGGTCGAAGTTGTCGGCGGAGTCCGGCTTCCGTAGGAGTCCGGACGAAGTCTGTCTGCAGTCGTTGGAGTCGTCGGCGGGGCCCGGCTCCCGTAGGAGTCCGGGCGGAGCTGTCTTGTAGCTGAAGTTGTTGGTCGTCGAGGATGAAGTCCGGCTCCCGTGGGAGCCCGAGCGGAGATTTCTTTTGAGGTTGGCCTTGCTGGCGGAGCCGTTGATTCTGTGGAGGACTTCGGCTGGGGGTATTTTATACCCAACAGTATAGTTGTCTATCTATATCTATTTTTTTTTACAGATATAAATACATATACGAATATTAGTCGGATTCTCAAACTTTTATTCATATCCGGATTATTTTGGATACAGATCGTATAGTTGTCTATCTATATCTATTTTTTTTTACAGATATAAATACATATACGAATATTAGTCGGATTCTCAAACTTTTATTCATATCCGGATTGTTTCGGATACAAAAATAGATCCGAACGGATAATATCCATATCATTTTCATCTTTAACTTTACTTTTTTTTAGATAAAATAAAAGACCACACTTAGACGCACTTTTATTATCAAAAAAAAAAACTCTCTCATATTTTGAGGAAATTCGAATAATTGTACCTTTTTTATCAAAAAATAAAAGCCATACCTGGCCATCCACCGTTATTTCGAGCGGATATCCTTCTAACAAGATAACTCATATATAATTACATCAATATATTCTTCACTGTTATCTAATATTTAGTACGCACCAAAATAGAATCTGTACTAGGATCTAGTATTAGAGAAGTTCTTTATGCACCGTCTATGGTATAGAAAATATGACGTGGAGCACACCACTTCATTCTATTGAACCATGTAGCCATCATTTTTTAACATATATTTAATATTCATAATTTTATTTTTTTATTTAAAATTTTAAAAATTTTGAATGATAAAAATGCTCTGCTTAAAAATTATGACAACCTGTCTTAAAAATTATGACATCTCTTCATAAAAATTATCACACTTCTTTTCTTTCAAAAAAATTATGACATTTCTTCGTAGGATTACGATATCCTTTCATAAAAGTTATGATATCCTCCTTCACAGAAGTATCATAATTTTTATGAAGAGATGTCATAATTTTTTTTAAAAAATAAAAATATCATAATTTTTATAAAATAATATTGTAATTAAAAAATATAAAAATTTTAAATTAAAAAATAATTTATAAATATTAAATAATTTTTTTAAAATTATAATTATATAAATTAATCGGATAAGATGATGTATTCGGATTTTTTAAGACGCGTGTACAAAGAATTTTCTCCAGTATTATCTACTGTCTGCCATTTGTTTAACGCACCCTGTCATGTCATGTCAAATGGAAAAGTACCACGCACGTCATAAGACTTTTGAGGATGACAGGTAGAAGCCCTTGCCCGAAGCACGCAAGGGTCGTAGACCAAGTAGAAGGACCCTGCTTATCAAATCCCGTTCAAGCACACAAGGGTGCATATATATATATATATATATATATATATATATATATATATATATATATATATATATATATATATATATATATATATATATATAAGATTTAGAATTAAAAAAATATCATATTTTGACGCATAAAGAGTACAGCCGACCATGGCCGGATGTCGGACATAAAAGAATATCTGTTTCTAATCAAACTTCAGGCCGGACTTACTTAAAATTTGAACTTTTTCCTGTACTCAAACCCGATCCAGTTCCAATGGAAGGGTCCTTGCCATGAAACTTTTTCTGGTGCTCAAACATCTGGAAACAAACAAGATATTCCCTCTTTATTCAAAAAATATATATATATATATTCCCTACTATCTCCTAATATTATTAAAACATCATGTGCTCCAAGATAGATGGTCGTAGTAGCTTTAGACTGAAAGATACTATGAGGTGTCCGATCATGTTTATGATACTTTTTCCCCATATGGACGATGAACCAGTGCAACTTATGAGAATTGGTACGATACAGACTGAATAATAAATTACTAAGTTTGCAATATATGAGGGTATAAGTCGATTCACAATCATTGCAATTTTTTTATTTAATCATGTTAATTTTATCTTAGAGCCCAATGTTTAAGGAAAGGACGCATTTTAGTGCAAAAGTAAAATTGCTGATCTGCAAATGAGACTGTATGCATCTAATCTTTGTAGATCTTGCAATGACAGGGGCGTCACACGTGGGAGCCACGTGCGATTATTTGATGCTTGTTTTTTCTTTTAAACCTCCAAAAATGCTTAACCAACCGCTAACCCTCTTCTCGTGGCTAAATATTTAAATGTTTATTAACTTGACATCCATTACAACATTTAAAAATGGTATCCATCGCCATCGGTGTTTGGAACGACATCATTAGAGCGATAGCCGATGGAAAACCAGTTCTCCTAAATTTGTGGCTGGGATTTGCCGAGCACGACGCATGGCCCCTCCCCGGTTAAACAATTAAAGCACACATTAGGGTGCATGTACCGAGTGAAATGGAAAGTATTTACCACCAGTAAATACATTTCACAGCGTCATCTTAAAGTATTTACCATCCATAAATACCATTCAGTTCCCGTTTTTCCGATGATGGCAACTTCCGTTATTCTATCGAAACAACCACCCCGCTCCCATCTCATAACATATCGAGACCGAGACTGAGACCAAGTGGAGCTATATAAGCAGGTGAGTGGAGGCCACGCTATAGAGTCCAGGGTTTGGGATCCGATATCCGATCCCCTTCCCGACTTGTCTTGGATCGCCGTCAGAGTAGAAGAGAGGTGGAGGAGCGAATTCTCCACCCTCTCACGACTTCAACGAGCTAAAAATCCCCCAAAACGCGGCGATTTCGCCTTCCGGATAGAGACGAACATTGCTCTACCCGGAGGTGTAAGAAAAAAACTCTGCTCTTTATCGATAGCGACTGAAAACTAAAGAAATTGAGGAGTTTCGGCTTTTGTTCTCCGCGTAGGGGTCCATTTGGAGATAAGAGAGCAAGAGAGACTTCAACCATGCGGAAAACTTTTGTCTGAGGACTTTGAAGACGGGAGGTAAGGAAGAGAGGAAAGATTTCATTTTGTTATTCTTTCGGCGTTCCGTCTCTGATTAGCGTTTTGGTGTTGCGTGTCTTAGATTGGGTGATCTAAAGACTTCTCTTGATCGATTTCAAGTGTTCGATGGCTTTTGTAGCTGCTTTTTCTTGATTTTCTTGCCAAAATCTTGTTTGGATGGAACCCATTTCGCTTTTTTTTTTTAACCTATGTCCGACCGTTTCAACAATTTGAATTTGAAATTATTCGAGTGGTAAAGCTCTTGCATCCAGCTGCTTTCGAATTTAAATTCGAACTCATTGCACGTTAAAGCTCTGAATTCGAGATATCATTGTGAAAGAGTAGTTTTGTTGTAACTAGTATATTACTCTTCAGATTTTGATAGATATAAAATTGTTCTTCTAGATTTTTAGCCATGGTCAGAATCCCTGAAGTGATTTTCTCTGGCTTTAAATTGTTCGAATTCTTAGATTCTGAGAACCAAAGTTGGAAACTTCGAGTTAATCGCATCCTGTAATCCGAGCCCATAAAAACAAAATCTTCGTTTGCAAGAGTTTGAACATGGCAATTGGAAGCCTTCCACCGATCGAGAGGAAGGAAGGTGGGAAGAATGAGGAGATTCGAGATGAGACTACTCCGCTGCTACCAATCATCCAGGAGAATGGGGAATTTAGTGAATTCAATGGAGCTTCCTTTCCAGGGGCTGTTTTTAATCTATCGACAACCATTGTTGGAGCTGGCATCATGGCTCTGCCTGCCACCATGAAAGTCTTGGGGCTGGTCCCTGGGATTTTGATGATCATTTTTGTTGCTTTCCTCACCGAGTCTTCGGTCGAGATGCTGATAAGGTTTAGCCGGGCAGGGAAGGCAACTTCATATGGAGGAGTCATGGGAGATGCATTCGGGAGGTGTGGACGAATGCTGTTGCAGATTAGTGTGACTGTGAATAATATGGGCATGATGATTGTGTACATGATTATTATTGGTATGAAATCACAACTTCTCTTCTGTTTCCAAATTTCAAGTTATCATGGGTTGTTTCAGTATTTTACTAATCTGTGGGCACGATGACTGCATGATTCTTTTGATTATATTTCTAAGCATCTGGGTAGGCAATAATTTGATATCCTTACTTCTGGTAATCCCTTTAATAGTTTTTCTTGTTTTGATTCGTGAATTCTTTCCCCTGTGGATTTGAATGAGTTGCTTTAAAATGATTTTTCCGTTGTACTAAAAATATTGAGAGCAATATTAAGCTTGTGAATTCTGTCACTGCTCGTTTAAACATTTAATGTTTGAAATAGTTATGGATGTTTAAGCTGTAAAGTTATTTCTTTCGAGTGCTTGATGCCATCGTGTATAACAATTTTTTTAATAATCCGAGTGTTTACCTTCCTTTTCCGTTCCACTTTCCATCTGCTACTACTCAGCTCTTTTACAGTTCTCTCATTTGCCATGCTAATCTGGCATCCCAGAAGCTATCATATGATCATTTTTATAATTGTAAAAATGTTTTGGAAGATAAGAAGCTTGTATGTTGCTTACTAAATATATTCTGAACAACTTATATATCTTTTTCAGCAATTGTATCCATTCCTAAATTGACTACTGTTCATTATCATTTTTTATGCTATTCTGATTGCATCACGAAATACTCCTACTATGGCTTTAGAGCATTAAGGATGTTTCATTAACCTGACAATTAACCTCTGCGACCAGGTGATGTGCTATCTGGAACATCTTCTAGCAGCATTCACCACTCTGGGATTCTGGAAGGATGGTTTGGAGAACATTGGTGGAATTCCCGTGCTTTTGTTCTTCTAGCAACAACCCTCATCGTGTTCGTTCCATTGACAAGCTTTAAGCGTGTAGGTAAGTTTAATCCGACTATTTGCTTCATGTCATGCCTTTCCAAGTCAATTTTATTTTTCTTTCCCCTTGCTCTTTATTTTCACTTATTGATGCAGGATTTCTGTTCCTTTGCCTGCAGATTCATTGAGATACACTTCAGCCTTATCAGTTGCTCTAGCGGTTGTTTTTGTTGTTATAACTGCTGGAATTGCCATCATCAAGTTACTGAATGGAAGCATTCTGATGCCCAGACTGTTTCCCAAAATATCAGATTTAGCATCTGTCTGGAATCTTTTCACTGCTGTCCCCGTTGTTGTCACTGCATATATCTGCCATTTCAATGGTATGCACTCCCTATCTTGAACTTTCTTCCTTTTGATATACAAACATCCTATGAACTTACTAAAAATAGAATTAATTAGTGAACACTAGTGCTGATTTATTTTTCTTTCTTCTATTATTTGATCTCTTATTTTTTTGATGTAATTATTTGATCTCTTATAATAGTGTATACTAGGACTAATGATAAGTTTCTTTCTTTTCAAATATAAAGCTTGGTTATATGCACCAGTTTATATAGTTTCTATCAAAATAAGTGCATTTTATCCTTCAGGAGGACCAATGGAATTTGATATTTGATACATTTCCAGCAAATTGTGATTAAATTGTATTAATGTGATTGTAAAATATTAATAGAAGTTCTTACGCTCGTGTGATGCAATTGGGAAAGGGCTCATTGTGTCTTGTGCCACTCTAATGTTCAAGATCATGACTTGCAAGGCATTGGGATCTTGAAGTTAGAATTTTAATTATAGTTGAATCAATTACAAGAAAAGGGGGAGAAAACTTTGAGGATGAATTCAAGGATATCGGCATCAGTTTGCATTGTCATATGTTTCTTTTTGTTTTGCCTTTTATGGAGTCCAGGAAAATGGGTACTCTTTAACTCTAGGCAGTTTTTTTTGTTGTTCTGCAGTTCACAGCATTGATAATGAGCTTGAAGACTCTTCGCAGATTCGACCAATCGTGCAGACTTCACTAGCCCTCTGCTCTATTGTCTACATAGCTACAAGCTTCTTTGCTTTCCTTCTCTTTGGTGACTCCACACTTGATGACGTGCTTGCCAACTTCGACTCCTATCTCGGTATCTCATACAGCTCCATTCTTAATGACATTGTCCGAGTGAGCTATGCTGGACACATCATGCTCGTCTTCCCTATGATCTTCTTCGCACTCCGACTCAACCTTGATGGCCTAATCTTTCCCTTAGCGAGTCCTTTGTCTTCAGATAACCGGAGATTTGCATTCATTACAGTGACGCTCCTCTCTCTGAGCTACTTGGCTGCAATTTTTGTTCCCAGTATTTGGGATGCCTTCCAGTTTACTGGTGCAACTGCTGCTGTCTGCATTGGATTCATTTTTCCTGCAGCCATTACCCTCAGGTAAACTCCTAAGTTCCCTGTGGACTTCCAACTCTAAGCTTGATCGCATGGCCATATTTATGGAAATCGAAACATGTCAAGGATGGTTGTTTCACTTCTGATCCATGAGACTGAAAGCCAAGATCCATCTAAACAATAATCCTCTGAAATATAATTTCTTGTATAGATAGATTAACATCGATTTTTCCCCTGATCTTGAGCCATGTGACCTAAAATTATTTTTTCTTCTTCCATTTGTGCTGCATATCATCTCTGTTCCTTCTGATTCCTGATAATGACAATTTTAATTATTTCATCATTTCAGAGATCCTCATGGCATAGCAACGAACCGTGATAGGATCCTATCTGCTTTTATGATTGTGCTTGCGGTGTTCTCAAGTGCGGTGGCTATATACAGTGATGCCCACTCTCTCTTCCAGAAGAGCAAGGAGGCTTAGATAGGCTTTGGGCCACAACAGGACAGCAGTGACTGGAGACTAGTGCGGATAGAGTAGTATTCCCAGTTGGAGTTGTGGGTGGCATGCAATAGTGGAGTCTGTTTGGTGATAAAAGATGTAACTCAAGTGTATAAGTTGGGTTGAATGTATTGCAATTCGTGCATATATGTCCAAAGATATATGTATTGTTGAAGTGTATCATCTTATGGTGGAAGTCGGGCATTGTCCTGGAGGTCAAAAAATAAGAAATGATAAACTTTGAACTGGTTTCATGTCTTCCACTTTCTTTCATGGTGCATACTCTAATGCCCGAGGCCCTGAGAGCATCTGTTTTGTGGGTTTTCATAAATTGTGACGGTAAAGCTGTGGCAGAGGTACTTCCAGTGCTGTTAAATTCTTCATTTTCCAAGGCGTGGAGGTGTTTTGAACTCCATAAAAAGCCAGCAAGCCAATACCTTCGGAGAAGCTTTTCAGCACATCCAGTAGCATGAGAGACATATATGTGATCAGGTACATTCCGGTGCTTAATTTATTCATGCTTATTGATGAATAATCCACACCATAGGCTTCCTTTTTAATTTAAATTGCAAGTTTAACATCTCTCCTGAAGCCATTCATTGAAATACACATAAAAAAGATATTGAAGTGCATCATAGCCAGCAAGCTAGATTCTACACGCTTCTTTGTTGGAGGAACTGGTGGATGGCATAAATGTTCGACACCATTGGCTGCTTTGCATTATCAGACCACGTCACATTATAAAAATTACGACAAAGAGGTCCAAGAGATTGTTCAAGTTGTCTCTATTATGTAATTGCTTTTGGCGTCATTCGCTCAAACAATGGGAAGTTGTCTCTCTCCAAATTGATGCGACGCCTTCGGGCTGGAAGTTTTGAAGGCATATGTGCTGCCAAAAAAATTGGCTGGATTCTGAATGAAACCTGCCAAAGTTGATGAGAAATTTGATGAAGTTGCGGTATGGGAGGTGCCTTAGAATAATCGTTGCAGGTCGAGCTGGAGGCGCTGCAGTAATCTCCCGTGTGCAGTAGAGTCATCATGTCACTTCCCATCATCTCTCTCGTGTTTCCAAGCCCCTGGCCTTCTCTAGGACCTGACATTCCAAAGCACTTCCCTACCCTTCTGAACAGCTCCGGCGGCTCTGATGATGTCCTCCCAAGCCTTGAAAGTGACAAAAATCAACAAGTTTTTCCTCTTCTTTCTCCGATTTGCTTTGTTCCCCTCTCTGATTGATGTTAAGCATGCTCGCTCAAATCTCCATTTTCTAGCTGGTTGAACGAATGTTTACAAAATGTTGCATATCACTCAGAATAGGGTTATGCTCATGATCAAATTTATAGGGTGACTGCATCTCATGTTGTTTCATCAAATCAAATAGCTTCTTTCAACTACGGCCACCCAAACAGAGAAAACAATAATTACACCATCTGTGGCTGCAACCTTTGAAATAGTGTAGGTTTCAGCTAGGGTACAATAATTACACCATCTATGTTGCATCTTCACTCGCTAGGTTCCAAATTGCCTCTTGGACCTTACCTGTTGACGAGATTTGGAGTTATGTGGAACATGATTGGTGGGAGGTCGGTGCTCATCAAAGTATGGACCAGTTTGTCATTTGTCCTGGAGTTGGTCTTGCAAGCTGGTCTTTAAACGGGGTTAATTGCATCTGGATCGGTAGATGGTCATACAATCGTACTTCAACATTTTGATCTCCACCCTCACACCCGAAGCTTTTCAAGTGTTTACCAAGACCTCTTCCACGTCAACAAATTCAACTAGTCTTTTTGCAATGAAACAGAGGTCGAATGAATCAAAGGCACGTTTAATTAGAGAGAATTGGAGTCTCAAATGGGAATAAGAATAAGTGATTCGCATTCCAACCAGTTGATTTGAAAGTGTCTCATTTTCATTCCAATTCAAGATAAGAATAAAAATACCTTAATCTTACAAATCAATCTCTACTCTCTCCTAGTATTCAAATTCTATTCTGATTCCGATCACAAACTAAACATATTAGGAGGTATAGTCATTTTAATTATCATTCCAATCTATTTTAATTTCAATCGTGGAACATACGTGCCCCATATAGATTTATAAATATTGAGAGAATCTAATCAAAAAAAAAAAGAGATTAAGAGAACCGAACAGATCGAGATACGACGTAGGGAATCTTTGCAGTATGATGAACCTCCACCGTATGACTCCAATTCATGTAGTTAAGAAGCATCTTTACCAAATAAAAAAGAAATGCAGTTAAGAAACATTGATGACTCCCTGCAAAATAGCCCAAATGGCTAACTATAAGGTTCGCTACCAATGTGGTCCAGAAACATCGAGACAAGAAAATCATGACAATAAATCAATCAAATACAGCTCTCTATAAGAAATACTTTCTTTCTTTCTTTTTCTTTTCAAAAACTCTTCAAGGAATAGATAGTTTGCCTTTTCTTCCATGCTACGTTAGATCTATGATTACATGATCGCACTAATATTTCAGTTCACTCGGTAACTAGGGTCCAGCCTATCAATTATAACCTTAAGTACTGTCGATAGAAATATTATGGTTGAACTTATGTTATTTGTTTTTTTTTTTTTTCTGATTAGTCGGAATAATCACACAAATCTTGTACGAATACAATCATAAAAGTTAAAAAATCAAACATCACGAAAAGATAAAAGAGCAAATCCAAATGCTCCATGACAAACAAGAAGCTCTAGCCAGTCTCCCGATAAACATGCTGGATATTTAGAAAAAATACACCCTTCATTGCTCTCTAAGCAGCACCAAACAATAGGTGGACATGGCCTACTCCAGTCTGCCCTTGCGGCTAATCCACAATAGTGGTTAAACCCCACTCAATGATGACGTGATCTATCTCCAGAGTCAAGCTCATGTACATGATGCCAGCCCACACCACCCAAAGCTCCATCTCAGGGACGGTAACATCCGCCAAATGACCCCCACAAGAACAAGCCTCGAGTCCAAATCTTGAATCACAAACCCAACTCCTTTACAGTCAGACATGCTGCCATCAAAATTGATCTTAAATTTTATTTTTTATAAATATAAATAGTTACCAACCTCATATTAATATTTCTTTCTTTTTACCCTCATCTGGACTTTGGTTTGGGTCCGGCGTCGGTGACGTTCTTGTTCTTGTAAAGCCCTTTTGGGCCGAAACTGGTCTGATTGGGCCGGTTTGTGTTCTGGGTATAGATATTAATTGGATGGGAGAGAAATTTGAGAACAGATCCAAGGTCGTCCCTTCGGAGCTGCAGAAGGGTTTTGTAGTCGAGAAGGGGCCATGGCGGAGGAGAAGAAGAAGGCGGAGAGAGACGAACTCGCGGAATCTCTTGAGAATCTATTCATCAACGTCTCCACCATGATCAAAGGCGAGCTCGAGGTCGTCCCTCCTCGTTCTTGTTGTGTTCTGATTTCACTTGTTTTAATCTAACAGTAGAAATTTGTCCATTATGACCAGATTTGAGATCGTAGAACTATTTTTTGTTATATTTGAACGAAAGTTGCGATCTGTTTGGAATTGTTTAGGTATTTTAGGTTCGATGGAACTTGAATTTGATCTGGCTGTGAAATCTCATTGGTCGTTGTAGAAGGACTTCTTGTATTTTATTTGATGTTTATGAAATTTTCTGATCGAATTTGATCCCTTTTTGTATCTCGATTAATTTTTTGATGGGCTTACCATCTTTTCGGTAAAAAAAGAATGCTGTTTGTATGTTAGAAGTCACTATCTATGCAGATCGAGACCACGAATTTAACAGCTGGTTAAATTGATGCATTCTTTTTTTTCTCTCGTGTCAAACAAGTTTTAGACCAAGATAGAGAAATTTTGTTGAACAAGGTTAGACGAAATCATTGAGCACAAATTGCAGTGACTTCAGATAAGAAATATTCATAAGATGGGTTTCAGAGATCTAATTTAACTGCTCGTTGGTGTTCTGTCCTTCTTGATCTCTTCCACAAATGCTATAATGTGGATTTATAGGATAGGGTGGTAGATGAAAGATTAAAAGAAAGGGGATTTTGTAAGAGCAACATGGTTTCATCCCAGGAAGATTGACTCTAGAATTGAATGAAGAATGATGTTAAGTTTTTCAATATCATAGAATCTATCTCAAAGAAAGAGGAAAATAATGCTGTAGAATCTATCACAAAGAAAGAGATTGGACCATTGCTTCTGTATGGACAATCTATAGACTGTAATAGATCCTAGTTTTCTAAATTTTGTGATTTGGGCATTTAGGTGGTTGGTATTGATGCTTAATCAAGCCTTAAAGTTCTTCTGGCTTCGTATTTAGATTTTTGTTATCTGAAATAATGCGACAGACATGAATAAACACAATCAAATTAAAGTATCTGGTGTAAGATCGTGCTTCTTATGTGTCAAATGTTCCTTGTTGTATACAATGTCATACTTATTTATTGAATTATTAAAAATCATTGTGGTCTTTCTTCTTGTAGCCTTCAGATTTTTGGTTGTTCAACCCAAGATACCCTCATCTTATAAGATTTTCATGATAAGCTCTTGTCATGAATGGTTACAAAAATAAATTTACATCAAATGCTTAATTAAGTTCATTTAATCAGGACCTAGTCAATTCCCTTAAATATGCTGTTTCATTCTTTCTCCTTGGACTGTTTATTTGTGGAGAAATTGTACTGAGTACTGGCAACGTCCTGAAACTTTATATTAACTCTTCGCAAGAAACTTGACTGCTCAATTCATCTCCTTACCTTCCTCTTTGTCCTCCATCTTTCAAGCATGAACTTGATTTTGAAGCAGAACTGCATTATTGATAAATTTCTATATCATTGTTGGAACTGTCATTTATTTCCAAAATCACATTTAAATCTGCAGAACCTTTCTTATTGTGAACCTGCAGCTGTGGCTAAAATATCAATTGTTATGTGCATTATCCTCTTTCCTTTTTCCAAAAAAATAAATTTTGCTTCAAGCGACATCATGTTTTCTCTGAAATGAGGCACTTTCTGTTTCAGGGAACTAATAATCAACTATCGCTTCTGGAGAAGATGAACCAAAGGGTGGCAGAGGAATACAATGGTTTCAGTGACGTTGCATCTGGACTAAGAGTCTTTGTGGAGCAACTTAGTGAGAAAAATCAGGGCTTTGATGAGTATGTGAAACAAATTGATGTGATAGACCAGCAAGTTACTGAATTTGAAGCTGTTGTCTCGATGCTTGATAAATATGTCTGTCTATTGGAAAAAAAAATACAATCTGCATACCGTAACATACCCACTTAATATTTCTTGTTGATAAATTTGGGTGATTTTTTGTTCTTTCAAACCAATCTCATAAGTAAAAGAGCTGATTGGTAGCTGCCAATCTTTTGTCATTGATTCCAATTAAAGCATTTTGAAGTATTTGTTGTTACCAAAAAAAAAAGTACTTGTTTGATTGCTTATGTTTAAAGAAGGAACCAATAATGTGGCTGGTGGGTGGTAGGGGTTGAAGTCTGGTGAAGGTATTGAACAGAGGAGAGTGAGGTTGTTGCTGGCTTTGTTAGAGGTGAATGATTTGCTTCTGGATCCAGATCTTCAGTAGTATGTTAGCAAGTTATTAGAACTTCCTGCCACAATAAGCTAGCGTGCTTCTACCATTTGCTCAAATTTTAATATCTGCTTCTGGTATAAATAATAAGTTTTAATTGACCCTGCAACCAAAGGCAGTATGGCCGTGTTTATAGACATTTTAGTTTGCCAAAGTTAACCTTGCTGTCAAACTTAACCTTGCTGTCAAACTTAACCCTGCAATTAAACCGCAAATTTCTTTTAGTCACCAGCATTCACCAAATTTGGCCACTATGTTCACATGATCTTAATTTCCAGCGTTTGAGCAAACCAAAAGGTTTGAACGTGGATAGATGGTCAACTGTGGTTACCCAGCATTTCTTGTTATTATTGTTTCAACCTTTCCAAAATTAATTGAACTGCGAGGTGTAATTGCTTCAGGATGAATCCGGTGACAATGCAAATTTGAAAATTGTGTCACATCTTTGTCATCTAATAGGCAGGGCCCACCATGGATACTCTCTCTCTCTCTCTCTTCAAGGATAAGGAGAGGCAAAAAAAAAAGACGCCAGTTGCAACTTGCATGGGACGATTCTCAACAAGTCAATACTAAAGGGTTGGCCTTTTACATGGGAAAGGGGGCAGGACACAAGGATACGAAGATGATTCTTAGTACGCTTAACCAATTTTAAAGTGAAGAATAATTGGATGTTTAGATAGGAACCGGACAATGATATCCCCGAATGATAAAAATTGTTCAGACTATGCATCATAATTGAAGATCTTAGGGCCTCTTATTGGATGCAAAGCATAAGTAGATATATTCACTGACTAGACTGCTAGACCGTGTTCGCCAGCAACCATAATTCCTTACTGAGATGCCATCCATCCTTACAGTCATATCCAACAATAAAAAAATATGGACTAACTAGTGGCAGGTAAAATTCAAAGCCTCAACCACTCAAATTTCACAGCCCTGCTAAACACTACCAAATGGACCTTTCAATATGCATGGAAAAGCATGAAGGATGGTTAAACCATACTCAACCACCAATAGGGTTCAAACTGGAATCAAAGGACACGCAAAAGAGATAAGAAAATTTTGAAGGTCATATAACAGAAATTTTTGGATGGGACTTTCCATACATATGCAGTTCCAGCAGAAAATTTGAAATCACTTCTGGCCAGCATGATCATTTACCGGGATTATAAACCTGATTAAAATTGACAAAGTTGGTACTTAGACCTGACAACAAGAATCTATCAGGCTGAAGAACACTAATTTTTTGTCATCACCAGCTGAATTTAATTCTTCTTCATGGTACATTCTTATATTGCAGTAAAACAAATGGCTAGAAGTACCAATAAGGGATTCTGCTAAGTTACAACAAGCTAAATCACAAATCAAGCAAGAATATCATCTGCAATAGCCAATACAAAGATCCTTTTTTGGGTCGAGATCCATAATATGCAGATACAAATGTCCGTTTGATGCTTGAACACTCCGCTTGCTACTTTGAACCGGCCTCTCATTTATACATGCTCAGCTTTGTTCTCAATGACCATTGGTGCTTCAATTGAAGCAGGGATTTAATCACCCTGCCTGGACTAGTTATTAGACCATCTTGCCAGTTAGCATAACATTTTTTTTTTTTCCCTGACCATCAACCTAATCATCTCTCCGCATCTGGTCAAGCCTCAGCCATAAAATGCGTCAACCAATTATATGGAAGACTCCAGTCTAATTAATACAGGCTCATTGCATATGATGGTAACTGGGTCCAAGAATTCTGTCATCAGCACTTCAGGGCAGTCTTTGACAATATATGGAATGCTGTCGCTATGTCTGAAGTGAGGCTTTTAAGCTGCACAGGAGAGCTCCGTCTTCCATATTGCCATGCCCACCAGCAAAAGAATTAGCTCTGCCATCATGCAAATTCATAGTGGATGAAGAATATCATACAGAGCCACCTCTTGAAGCGAGGCCATTGAAGTGAGGCTGTTGGATGTAGGAAAGAGATGGCCAACATGCCAAGTCGGTTGAAGAAGTACAGTGAGTCCAGGACATCTTTTAGATTGAAATCTCCTCACTCTGGCAACAGTGGGAAACTGGATGTAGGGAAAGATTACCAAAAGCTCTCAAGTAACTGCAAGGACATACCAACATGAGAGGGGTGGTGGGGGAGAGAGACATGGGATTAACAATGAGCATCATATTTTGGTATGCCTTCAATTGAACCAAACATGGTCAATCACTTCACAGGTCAGGTTGTTTGAATTTTTATTTGTTAATTGAATATTGGAAATTATTACATTTTCAAGTATGGGTGTTTCAAAGAGTTCCACAAACTTTTCCCCAAGAATTTTGTACATCTGATCTGCATCGCGTGCATGTGTCCACTATGAATCATGGACTCCTGCAACATTAGAAGAATATTGAGATAAAAATATATATCACATAACAGTACGAAAATCAGCCAAAGTTAAGCAACCTGCTAAATTTAATGCTGCTCTTTTGCAGGCAACTGCAGTCATCATCAGGCTGAAACCATCAAGGGAGTGGACAAAAGTTTGGAGGAGAAGCTGTTCTCTGCCGCTATACCATGACCTAAGAATAAAACAAATAGGTTTAGGGATTAAAACTTTTACATTGCAATGGAATTCTTCATTTTCAGATTTACAGCTTCAGTATTTGGGCAGAAATGATCAAAAAGGAAATAGTTACTGACCTTGTCAGTTTCCTGTTGTAAGGTTAAACTTGAAGAGAAGTTTTAATCTATGAGAGCAATTCAACAAGCAACTGTCAATTTCAGAGACAGTGAAACATCAGACAATTCCTTAATTTCAACCAAAAACAAACAAAATAAACAGAATAGGTTTAAGAAGCACTTATGAGATGCCTTCCCAATTTGCGGTAAGGTTGAACTATTGGAAGTCCAAGAGAGGTAAGCTACCTTACAGGATGGTTCTCTGAACTGATAACCTGGTAGATATATAGAAAAATTGAAAGCAGTGCTATATCATGATTACAAAAACTAGTTATTCTTCATGATGCACAATGGATAGGGAAAATTAAAAACAAAAACAAAAGAAAGAAAGAAAGAGATGTCAGTGCTTTTCGTCGAATGTGTGTGGACATTATTATGCACGGTAATAAAATTATGTTTCATGAAAGGGTCAAAACCTCTTGTAATTATATGTATTGGGCTATTGCCCCTTGTACTACAGCTTATTTGCAGCCCATCCAACATATGCTCCCAAGAGTCATGGTGTAAGAGCACCATGGCTGAATTTCCTAGGCTCAAAGCAACAACTTCATCGAGTTTTCTCACGAAGATCATCTCAATGGTCTTTTTTTTTTTGATGTAATGATCATCTCAATGGTTATCGATCTCCATCATAGCTGGGACCATCTTGGCACAGAATTGAAGCTAGTATGCCATCAGCTTAGCATCACTGAATATTTGGCTCATAACCAATTCTTAACAACTAGCCATTTGAGAAATCATCCAATCTAGGCAGTGGAAGACGACTACCCGGCTAGAAGTTAATGGGTCCACATCAAATACCGGTTAAGCGGGTCACAGAAGATCACTGAGTATTCCAAATTCCAGTTAAGGTGGTCTGCACCAAATACCTGTACTAGAAGGGCTTTTTGCATAATGTGTGTGTGTGTGTGTGTGTGTTCTTCACAAGCAGGAATTTCAAAACAACCTGATAATCATTGCTAATGGTTAATGTGCACAACAAATGAAGAAGCTTTTATTTTAGGTTAACATCTACCTGGCTTCATTTACCTTAACTGCTTTTATCCGCACCTTTCCTCTTCAAAGACCAAAGTTTTCATCTCAGCCTAGACATGACACACAAAGACCATATATGTCATTGATTCATCTTATGTCTTTTCCCAGATGCTGTCCTTTACATATACATAATTCAGCTCTAAAATCACCTACAAGTCTATTCACTTTCTCTATACCTGTTTTCAAGGATACAAAAAGAACATGTGCCAGATTTTGGTTGTGATCCTTTCATGGGCATATTTGTCATTTAGCTTACAATGTGCACTGATGGAAATGCATACCTTTGCAGAGTTCCCAGGCCAGCTCATGATGCCACATACAGCCTGAAACATCTCTCCAAGTGCAGTTAATGTAGTCTGTTAAAAACTTCAAATGGTTAAAGATTCTCCAGTTGAAAAACATATTCTAATATGAAAATTATATCTCATACAACATAACTGCAACTATTAAAAAGAAAACAAGGATTGAAAAATGGAATTGTATTATCCCTTACTTTGGCTGCATAACACGATGCACCCCATAGATCTGCATGATCTGCAATAACACTCTGTCCCTTCAGTCGTCTTTTTATTTGCTCACGGACGCCAACATAAGTGACACTGTACATAGATGTCATGACAGTCTGCTTCACCAACTTTCTGTCCACCTCCTCCATTCCATTGATATCAACAATTAACAAGAAAAGTTGACAGTACTTTCAAATTGGCTGTTGAAATGAAAAGAGAGATATAGGAAGCATTCCAGGTTTCCACATTGATTTGAATAGACAATCAGATGCTGATGGAACATAATCTATATGTAGGATTTTGGCATCATACCGCCGTGAACAGCATAGACTGACTGGATCTGCTATCTAGGCCATGCAAGTATAAGTGTGATAACAAAGGTGTCAGTAAACAAAATTACTGTTGATAATGGAAATTTTGCAGCAAAACTCATCATTTGAATTTGCTAAAGCATGAAAATATTAGAAAGTATCATCACATAAATATGAAATAATGATATCAAAAGTTCCTTATTCATAAGACATTTAAATCATCAAATATAAATATGTATAGATGGTAGGGAAAAGGCACTTATTCATAAGATGTAAAGTTCCACCACCATCTAACTGACAGAGACAGGTCACCTTTTTCTAGTAATGGAAAGAATGGTTCACTCAATCAAGATTTTAAATTCCACGGGACGAAACTGTCCTGGTTTTCCCATAGAACGGGATGGCAGTAGGGATGTTAATGGGTACCCTACCCGGTGGGTACCCGCCCCTACCCACCAAGTAGGGTCGGTTTTTTTTTTTTTTTTTTTTGAAATACCCACCAAGGGTCGGGTTAGGGTCTTGATTTGAAAACCCGCAGCGAATAGGATCGGGTTGTGAATTTACCCCCAAACCCTTTCCTATCTGACCCATTATGTATATGTATTTACTAAATACCCCCCTCCATAATAGAATATTTATAAATATACCTATATATATATATACACACACACACACATACACATATATACCAAATCTGTTAGGGACTTGGGGTTTCTTTTGCTATAGTATGTATCTGTTTGTATTGTACAGATTGATGATTGAAACAGGTTTTAGAACTTGTTTGATTTAAAATAGGGGTGAAACTTGATAAATTTGAAACATGTTTAATTTGATGGTGTTTGCATTGTGCATTTGCTTTGGTGGGTTATGGGTGGGGAAGGGTACTACCCACCACCCACATGGATAGGGTAAGAATTTAAAATCCCTATCCACCATGATGGGTAGGATCGGATGATGGATGGGAGAGGGTAGGGGATGGATAGGATATGGATTTAGCAAAATCCATATCCTATCCTACCCATTGACATCCCTAGACGGCAGCACTGTCCCGCTAACGGGACGGCCCTGTCCTGACATATGGGATGGTATCCCATCCCGATATCTCATAGAACGTCCCAATGGGATCTGAATCCTTGCACTCAATTAGATCATTGAATATCTTGAAGAATTTTGTACTATAAGTAAAAAGATGCAAGATAAAAGATTAACCTGATTAATTAAAACCCTAGCACAAAGGGCATTTAGGCCTTTAGCTGGGTCATTTTGTGCATCTCTTCACATAATTTCTAGTACTCTGGATTAAAAATTTATAATAAAATCAGTTCAGCAATCTTTAGAAAAACATATGATGCTGCCACTATTAAAAATGTACCATACATAAACATGAATGCCATTTTTATTGAATTAGCATCAGATGATTAGAAGAGTCAAAGTAATTGTCTACAGAAGTGATCAACCAGCTAAATAAACCATCTGTAACCTTCAATTGAAACAGCACTAGTAAAATCCCTTAAACATGGACTATAATAATAAGGATTTTACTATTGATTTTGCAGCTAAAATGAAAGCAAAAGAAGGTTAATACTGAATCTGCACTTCAATGTCCATTCTTTACAGTCAAGTTTACATTAGAAAACCTCAGGTAACACATGAAGAATGTCTTTTGATCTGTGGACGAGAGGACCTGGGAGGTATCAGAGAATGCAGTTAAAATGTTTGTATTTAACATGATATTGCCTATACTAGACATTACAGCAATGCCAATTTAAATTGATGAAATTTACAGCTTAGATTTAAGAGGAATGTCACTTCACACGGTCCTTGCATGATGTTAGCCTGCTACAATTTTAATGTCTTTCTTATACTTTTAGTTTTCTTGTTCTTGCCTGTCCTTTCCCCTATGGTAAGTGGAAAGCAAAAGTTTAAGAGAAACTTGCAAGTGCTTACATGTATCGCATATGTAAAACCCACATCTCTGACATCCGTATTCATAAAGTTATTAGTTTAGTGCAGTGCCTAACAATGAAATACTTATCAAGCATGAAAATTAAAGATTTTAGTACATCATATTTATGAAGCTTGAAAATTAAGGATTTAAGTACACTCATCATCATACACACCATAAGCTATGTATTGAGTCAACAGATCACTGACATGGTATCTTTAAACAGTGCAAGCCCAATTTACCTAGTGGATGACCCTCTACAGACTCTAAATTTCCTCGACATAGATTTGAACCAAGGTAATTCGGATAAGGGTGCATGGGATAAGAACGGCCTCTGAAGTCTAGGTTGTGTGGATGATAGAATCCCTCATCATCTTTCATTTTTCCAGCTACCTTCTCCCAAAAGAACAAATGGCATCATGTTGCACTGAAAAACCCTGTTATCATAAATTGTAATATAGAAATAACATGATTGATAATGTGTTACAGCAAGTTCAATTTCCACACCACACAGCTGAGAATGTCTTTCATTGTTTTCCTTTTTCACTGACTTCACTTTCCACTTCCACTTCCTAATTTCAGCTTCATCTTCGGTGTCAGGCTTCTCTGGCAGAGAAATCTGCAAAAGAAAAGTTTAGCGGAAAAACTGAGCCAGCTATTCAGTGACAAACATGGCTTTTTCAACCAAGAATGTATAAGTAAATCGATACAAGAGTTCCTTCATCCTAATATAATAAAATTTGAATGTCCGAAAATTCTATGAATTCGACTCACATCATCATGATCAACCAAGTCAGTAAGATGACCTGCACTAGACCATATTCTGCCAATGAAGCACCCTCTTTTTAACCCTCCGTTTTGCACTACATAATGCATCCAGGGCCTGGGGAGTACATAACGTTGTTGGTTACAGTACGATTAATAAAGCAAGGAGGTTTGATTTCCAGGTAAAGAGTTAATTGATATATCTAAAAATAAAAGATTACAAAAAATACAGCAAAACCAAAGCATACATTTTGCAAATCGGGTCAGCCATGCAAAACTTGAATTAGGACACTGGATAAGTTCCGTACAAGGACCCAACGGTGGACATGCAAATGCATATATGCACAAAGTAACAACACATTAAAGATAACAAAGAACAGCCTTAAATATGGCACCAAATGTAGAAGCACTAAGAAGGACTTGTAATGATCACTTGGATGCGGCAAATTAATCAGAAAGGACGGAAACTCTCTCGGTCAATATTTACTTAAGCAAAATAATCAGCATAAAGTTTTGTTGAAAGTAATTGGCCGCCTTGATTCAGCTATCAGACCAAGGAGCTTTATCTAATAAGCACACAAAAAACAACTTCCTAAGTTACCCTTGTTACAATACTAGCACAAAGCAACTAATCAAGGGTAAGATAGATAAAATAAATAAAGCAACATAAAGTAACTAAAATAATTAAGTCTCAACACTCCCCCTCAAGCTGGAATATATAGATCTTGCAGACCCAGCTTGAAGTAACAACTCTAAAAGGATTGTTTGGATAGTGCCTTAGTGAATATATCTGCAGTTTGATCGGCTGAGCGAACAAATAGTGTAGTCACCAGCTTCTTGAGAACAGCATCACAAACAAAATGGCAGTCTGCTTCGACATGTTTAGTTCATTCATGAAAAACTAGATTTGCGACAATGTACATAGCTGATTGATTGTCACAAAACATTTCCATAGGTGTAGAATGAGAGAAATCAAGTTCAAGCAGGAGATTTTTTAACCATATGAGTTCTCTAACTATATAAGCCATAGCACGATATTCGACTTCTGAGCTGAAACGAGCAACAGTACTTTGCTTTTTGCTTTTTCAAGTTACTAGATTGCCACCTAAGAATGTGCAATAACCTGTAGTGGAATGTCTATCTTCACACAAGCCAACCCAATCAGCATCAATAAAGGCTGTGAGCTGATAATGACCACTTTTTTATAAGTAAACCCTTTTTCGAGGCAACTCTTTAGATATCTTAACACCCGACATGCAGCTTCCCAATGACAAACTCTGGATGCATCCATAAACTAGCTCAAAACACTAACAGTGAATGAGATATCAGGCCAAGTCACAGTAAGATTGATTAACTTGCCAATCAACCGTCTATAGCATGTACAGTCTCCAAACAAGTCACCCTCTTCAGTTGTCAGCTTAAGACTAGAATCCATTGGAGTTTCAGCAGGTTTGGAATCTAGCATACCAATCTCTTGTAATAAATCAAGGATATACTTGCATTGAGATAGATTTAGTTTGTTCTTGGTACGGACAACTTCAATACCAAGAAAGTAGTGCACTGATCCAAGGTCTTTTATCTGAAATGCATCCTTAAGCCATTGTTTAGTCTGAGTAATCATCTACAAGTTATTCCCTGTCACAATAATATCATCAACATAAACCACAAATATAACCACACTATTATCCCAACAACATATAAATACAGAATGATTAGAATAGCACCGGATAAAACCATATTGACCAATGGTCCTACTAAATTTATCAAACCAGGCCCTTGATAACTGCTTAAGACTATAGATAGCTCATTGCAATCTACAAACTTTTCTGTCCTCACCCTGAACCACATAACTTGGAGGTTGGTCCATATACACTTCTTCTTCTAGTTCACCATAGAGAAAGGCATTTTTAACATCTAGTTGATGAAGGGGTCAATCCAGATTTATAAAAAAGAGAGAGAATTACTCTCACAGAGTTTAGTCGAGCCACAAGTGAGAAGGTTTTAAAGTAATCCACCCCATATGTCTGTATGAACCCTTTGGCTATAAGTCTTGCCTTGAGTCTCTCAACTGATCCATCAAATAAGTACTTGACTGTATACACCCAGCAACATTTCACGGTTTTCTTTCTTAGAGATAAAGTAACAAGGGTCCAGGTATTTCTGGACAGCAAAGCCTTCATCTCATCATCCATCACGACCTTCCACCCTAGTACAGTAATGGCCTCTACAAAGATCTTGGGTACAGAAATAGAGGATAGAGATGATATAAAAGAACTAATACTTTTGAGCGGATGTGATATAGAAGTGAAATGGGATATAGGATAAGAGGAGGTTCCTCGTTTATCCTTTCGTAGTGCTATAGGCATATCAAGATCAGATTGAGCTCGATTTATGAGACTGGTAGAGGGATTGATGGAGGTAGGAGCAGGTAACTCAGGTCCAAGTGATCTACCATAATCAGTTTTCATGCACCTAGAATAAACCTGCAGGGGGTTTTTAATCTGACATGATGCATCTGCACACTTTAAAGGTGGCCCGTCATCTGTCGAGACAATAGGTAAAGGAGTAGAACCTAAAATAACAGATTGGCTTAATGATTCTCTTAGACGAATAAAAGGATGCGGCTTCGAAAAAGTGACATCTGAACTTACAAAGGTTCTTCTACTAACCAGATCATAGCATTTATATCCTTTTTGAGTTCGAGAATATCCAATAAAGATGCACTTAACAGTCCTAAGGGATAATTTATTTTGAAGATGATAAATATATACAAAGCAACAACAGCCAAAAATTTTAGATGGAATAGAAAACACATTATCATTGGGAAACACAAGCTGGAATGGAGATTTACCATTCAAAACTTGGGAAAGAGCATGATTGATTAAAAAACATGCGGTAAGGAGAGCATCACTCTAGAATATTTTTGGAACAAATATATGAAGTAAGAGCGTTCATGCAACTTCTAAAAGATGACGATTTTTATGTTCAGCTATCCCATTTTGTTGTGATGTATACGAGCACGAGGTTTGATGGATAATCCTATGACTAACACAGAAGTCAGCCAATTGTGTTTGAACATACTCTAATGCATTGTCAGTTTGAACGATCTTGATAGGCACACCAAATTGGGTTTTTATTTCATTGTAAAAGGACGTGAATACATCGAATACCTTAGATCGACTCTTCAGAAGGTAAAGCCACATCATCCGAGAGTAATCATCAATGAAGGATACAAAATACTGAAAATCATTTATAGAGGGAATCCATAATCGACCTCAGACATCAGAATGGACAAAATATCAAATAATGCAGAACTTCTAGACTGAAATCTATTGGGATAAGACTGACGTGTGTGTTTGCCTAGTTGACAGGCTTCACACTCACCTACGAACTCACTGGACAGAGAGGGGATCATCTGACGAAAAATACAGAGTGAAGGGTGTCCCAGACGAGTGTGCCATTGAAGAGCAGAAATATCATGAACAGAAGCAGATGCGATAGCGGTAGATTGAGGTGGAGAGCTCATGAAGTCATCGAAGTAGTAGAGTCCTTTCTCAAAGCCTCCAACAATCATCCTCTTCGTCCTAAGATCTGGAAGATACAAGAATTAGGAAAAAAAAGTCACACTACATCCTAGAGATTTAGTCAGTTGGCTCACAAATAATAAGCTAATAGAAAATTTAGAAACAAAAAGAACAGAGGGTAAGGATAAAGATAATGATAAAGAGATGTCACCACATCCAGTTACAATGGAGGTAAATCCATCGGCAAGATACACAGATTGATGAGTAAGACTAGGTTGAACAGAAGAAAACAGGTTCTTTCTA
Source organism: Elaeis guineensis (assembly GCF_000442705.2). NCBI lineage: Eukaryota > Viridiplantae > Streptophyta > Magnoliopsida > Arecales > Arecaceae > Elaeis > Elaeis guineensis. The sequence goes on along the minus strand of NC_025993.2, from coordinate 166,363,088 downwards.
CCTGTCATATGTGAAGAGGCTCCAAAATCAATGATCCAGTTTGATGACGATGGTGTGGCACATAGGCCAGCTATACTTGAGTGGGCAACTATCGCTGAAGAATTCTGAGAGATGGATATTTGAGTCGAAGTCCCTAAACAATATTGTGTACTTCCTCTCTGGTGACATAAGTGGGAGATGGCTTTGTAGAGTTATTAACTGTAGCTGTGTAACCACTAGAAGAGCCAATGAAGTCACCCTCAACAACAAGATTTGCCCAAGAGGGTTTTTCATGTAATTTCCAGCAGCTGTTAACTATATGATTATTTCGATGACAATGAGAACAGACACGGGTTGTTCCATTAGATCTGCCTTAGCCTCGGCCTCTTCCACCTCTGCCATGTGAGGAAGTTGATCCAACAAGTGCAGAATTTTCTCGTGAAGGAAAGGATAAAACAGAGGATAATTTTTCTTGATCCTTAGCTACTCGCTGTAATCTAGCAAAGGCTTCATTCATAGAGGGAATAGAAGATTCGACCAAGATCTTATCTTTGATAAAGTGTAAATTTGGATTCAGTCCATGCAGGAAAATAGATACACAGTTCAGATCGTTGTCGTTTTAACTCTTCCAAGTTGCTGGTCAGAGGTTGATAAAAATTTAATTCATCAGTAATACTTTTGATGCTGCTGAAATAATCAGTTAAGGGTCTGTCTCCCTGCAAGTTGTTGAATGCTTTTTTATATAGATCAAAAATTTTGCTCTGATTTTTTTACTGAGCAAAAGTTATTTTCAGATCTTGCCACAAAGATTTAGCAGTGTCATGGAACATAAAAGAGGCAGCAATATTCTGTTCCATGCTATTCCCAAGCCAAATAATTATCTGATCATTCTCTTTCCTCCATTTTTTCTAGATTGGATGAGTAATGTCTAGAGGATCATCATAGATATAGTCGAGTCTGTCTTTAGCACTCAAAAATTTCTCCACAGCCTTAGACCATAGTAAAAAATTTGACATCCCAGCAAGCTTAATGGTTGTAATCTGAGATATCTCATGCTGTTGGGTAGATGGCTGAACAATAGGTGAAGTAGTTTTGTCATCGGCCATGGTACTCACAACAAAGATCAATAAACTAACAACAAACACACCAGAAGTCAAAGAGCTCCACTTGGGTTCAGAAAAAAATAGCTGTGGAATCAAGAACACGAAAAAAAAGAAAATATACCAGGAGGCACAAGATCTGAGCAGACGAGCAGCAACTTGATACCATAACTTGCGATGCTTGATCAAAAGCAAGTGAGTAGATAATTGTTGATGATTAAAGAAGTCATCTTAGCTAGGAAAAAGGACTCACCATTTAGGGTTTGTGATGCTAGTTTGATAAGGACAGTAGCAAGAAAGATGGGAGAACTGTACCTCCAAATTAGAACACCTTATGTGCTTGAAGAGGACAGCAGCAAGGAAGATAGGAGAGAAAAGATTAGGTGCAGAAGGTGGGCAGTGGCAGCAGAAGGTGGGCAGCAGCAGCAGCAGCAGTAGCTAGGGAGAGGAGGAGAAGTTAGGGTTTGGAAGAGAAGGGGGGGCAGCGATAGCTAGGCTAGGGAGAGAGGGAGGTATCTAGGGTTTTGTTGAGAAGGAGGAGAAGTTAGGGTTTGGAAGAGAGGGAGAGAAGGGGGGGCGGTGGCGGTGGCGGTGGCTGTGGCTGTGGCTAGGCTAGGGAGAGAGGGAGGTATCTAGGGTTTGGCGAATCTGCTCTGATGCCATGTTGAAAATAATTAGCCGTCTTGATTCAACTATCAGACCAAAGGGCTTTATATAATAAGCACACAAAAGATGACTTCCTAAGTTACCTTTGTTACGATACTAGCACCAAGCAACTAATCAAGGGTAAGATAGGTAAAGTAAATAAAGCAACATAAAATAACTAAAATAATTAAGTCTCAACATAAAATGGAAAATCAAAATTTCTTGAAAAGCTAAATCATCATGAAAATCAATAATTTGACATATCCAGGATTAGAGAGAGAGCTTTTGTGTGTATAAATTTTAACAAGTATTTTGTTTTATTAAACTTGTTCTCTAGTTATATTCAAGATTTTGTAACCAAAAGCAATCAATAGCAATTGACAAAGCTCAAAAACAGCTTGCATATGCTTTCTTGGAGTCCTTTTAACTGCTTCATGTTGCTATCGTGCTCCATGTGTGCACATGATGTAAGATGGTAGAAACAAGTGTACCCCTTTGTCATACCTGTCAACACTCAACAAATGATATTAAAGAAAGTGGAAGTACATTAACAAGACATCGATTTTTTTTTTTTTTTGGAAGAGAAAATCAACTGACTAGATTCACCATTAATCCACACAGAAGGATCAAATTAGCTGTACGAAAATCACTGTTCATAAAGGCAGAATGATACTTAACAAGACAAAGAAGTCAAAAAGCATCAACTTAATTAAAATTGATTAAGCTATAAGTTGTTACAGACAGCAGTATAAAGAAAATACAAAACTGAAAGGCATGGGCATGATGCATTGCACACTAGAATAATTAGGGTCAGTTATAAACATTCAGCACCACTACTTATGAGGCCCAAACACAAACAGTCAAGATTTACCACTGAATTCACCCACTTAAAACTTCAAATGGACAAGTCGTGATTGCATACCCTGTCCAATTTACTCGATCCACCAACATTGGCATGTAAGGAATAAGCTTGTTTCTTGCCTGTTAAAACTTAAAAAGCAACTTCTTTTGAGACCCATTTCGAAAGAAACATTGACATAGAACAAAAAATACACTATTTAAAAGTCACAAGATTTCAACAAATAATAAACCATACTCTCAGTTCTATCTAGCCCTCGACGGACTAATGAATCGCATTCAATAACCCCATATCACCTGCTAAGTTTTCTGACAAGTGATACATTGTTATCAAGATATATAACACTCTCGGTTGAATGATGGTCAGCCTTCTTATTGCTGCTCCTTTGTGACAGTTCTGAGCAAGTATCTGAATGCAGGTTGAATATCAGGTGGATCATCTACTGACTGACTAACAGGAGGTTGTGCATAAGATGTCTCCATTAACAGCTCAATCAAATGGCTCCCAACCCAAATATGAAAATTGAAAAAAAAAAAACAAAAAACAAAAACAAAAGAGAAAAGGGGGAAGGAAAAGCGGGAGAAGTCTATCATATGCAACAGCAAAAGATAAAACTGAAGTAACTGGTTCTGGGAAAGGGAAACACAAACCTTGGCCTGAGCATCTTGGCCCCATAGCTTAGAGTCATCTTGGCCCTTCATTATCTTCCTTACCTAGTGTACCTTGTGCTTTTTCATCAAATTTCTAACCTTCTTCCTTAGAAACTCCTGCTCTTTGGTTAAAATAGCACCTTCCACATCTTCATTCTTGTTATTCCTATCAGTCTTTTTTCTTGTTTTCTCCAGAGACCTCTGAATCCTAGCCTGCTTCAAGCCAGAAATATAGCCATAAACACTAACACGACAAACTGAGGCTGCAGATTATATAAATGTGCAAGATGACACCAGAAATGTGTGACAAACAACTGCTTGAGTGTAGAATAGCAACATAAGATGAATTGCAGCACATCAAGCAAGATGGTAATATCAAGACCATGGCAAAACATGACCAATTAACTTTAAAAAAAAAAAAGAAATGATTACAGTGAAATCAAGATAGAAGAAAGTGACACAGTTCAGTAATCAAAATCATGCTGCTAGACCCACAATCTTGAGAGAAGTAGACAATTGCAAGCATGTTTACCGTGAGGAATTATATGAACTTGCAAAAATCTATCAGTTGCTATAACCGCCAAAAATCCCAAGATCCCCACCCACCATATAACACACAAAACGGTATACTGTGCAAATAACCAAATCAAATGCTCTAACAAAAGGTATATCTAGATTCTTCACTGGCCCTTGATTTCCAAAATGTGCCAGCCAATAATAAAATATTATAGCTCCATATCAAGAGCAGGTGCCATCAGTAATAAACAAAATCTGCAAGATCTTGAATGTGAATAATTATGACAGTTTACCTAGCTCTGCATATGAATGGATGATCTGCATTAAAATTTTAGAAAAAAAATTCAATAGAAAGGGTATATTGTGCAAGCACACTTTGCAATCTATTGGTTCCTTGGATCCACTATCTCCTCATAAAGGCATAACTTGATATACCTTTAGTTCTTGATTTCCCATGTGCAACCAAATAATGGCAAACTAGCTACAAGTGCATAGCTTTCTTAATATGAGTTGTTTTCCTCAAATTGCAATAGGTGCAAAAAAATTGCTAGAAGTACAATCAAGTTCTGGGTAGTAGTGAGTTTAACATTTTAGTTTTCTGCAGGCCCAAGGTAAGGAAAGGAAGCAAAGATAACAATAACCAAATGAGAAGCCAAACAAAAAAAAAAAGGAATGAAAAAAGCAGAGAATAACTCCAAGTGTTGACTGTAGTAGCAAAAGAAGAAAAAAACATAAAACTTTAAGGAAGCCTTAACAAATCCAGAATGACCTCAACATGTGTCAGAAGATAATTCTATAGATACAAAAGTTATGGTCATACTTCTTCAAAATTTCTTGATGGCAAAGCCACCAGGAGCAGTGTCAAACACTATGCATGTGGCCAAGTCAATTTTTAGCATGGCATCCATTTCTTCATTTGGTGGTTGGAGATATCCAGGTTCCCATAGGGCACCGGTAAAGGTCCATGCTGGAGATTTCACAATTTACCACTTTGTCTTCTATGTGTTAGGACCTTTGGTGTAATTTGCATTATCTGGCATTTTCTCAGGTTCAAATATAAAAATCTTCTAAGTTCTAACTTCATCCAATCAACAAGCAGCTACAAGCAGACTTCTATGTTGAACAGACCTAAGACTCGCAACTACCAAGCAAAAAAGTTGTTGCATTAGAGAATAAGACAAATTAAGAAGCTGAAGTCTTAAATATGATAGATGGTCATCCTTCATGACAGTCCATCATCAACAAGTGCTCCTGAAGGTACCTCTGTTATAGGGGTTGACTCTTAAAAAGTCTATTTCTTCCAAAATAGTACAGGCAAGTCCATAAATCATGATTCTCCAGAAAAAGAATTCCACATATGATTCCAAAAATTGTTGAAGATTTCTTGTATTCACACTCAGCCATTTAGTAGAAATTAAGACTGTCGTCATATAGTTAAAAATACACATGATGAGATCCCTAACTCGTGCTTATGATCAGGACACTGCAGTGTTTTCCATGTCATCATACGCAGGCTACTGATGGCATTCAACATAGTGGACAGCCATATAGTAGAAAGCAAACAAATGATTAGTCTTAAGGTGAGAAGGTTTACAAAGTTTGAAATCCCCAAGTCCTATGCAAAGGCATAGTTGCAACGTCTTGTCAGGTAGCATCACATACATGAGGTACAAAATAGTCAATTCATCACTACAAATATCCAAACATGTTAGCCTAGATGCAATAAATGAGGTAATGGAATTCTTACATAGGAGACAGCCAGAATGCATAACATGAATTGAGATCAATGTGACATCAATTGCTTGAAACCCAAAAAAAAATAGTAGCTATGCAAATTCAAATGTTCCATTTGTTAAGTAAATGAGCACCACACCTTGTGTAATGCATGAATTTTATATCCCTATGGTCAATTCATAAAGATAAATCAAATCTAAATCATTATAAAGGAGAACTGAAATAGACCACATTGTCAATAACCTCACCAATTTGGCAAGCAGCCTGGTCAACACGAATACTTCCATCTCCACTGCCTCTCATCGGGAGACTCATCAGCTTTTGATAGTAATCACTGTCATCATGTCAGTTGGAAGCTACACTACTCCTGCTCCGCTGCAATCTGGCCCTTCAACGGCTCACACCGACCCAAGAACAAAGATTTCACGTATGGCAAGTTCAGGGGTAGCTTCTGCTCAAACATGTCCATCAATAACTGCTTTTACTTCTTCACCGACTGTTCCCAGGCCTCAGTCTCTATCTTTATCTGCCTCTACCAAAGCATCGCATACTTGCCCGAACCCATTAAGCACACCATCCTCAGCTTCTCCGACTGTGTTTTTGGCTGAAACACTTTAAGACTGCCGCCTATCTTACTGCCTTCGCTCACCTCGATTTCTCTCATCTCCTCCAGCATTTCTTGAATTTCTTCTATTGAAGAAGTGTCTTCATCCATGTCGGTGGAAGAAACAGCATCGGCGACGCTAGAAAAGAACCTGGAATCGCTACAAAACCGCCCAATGGAGGAGTTGGGATGCCAGAGGAAGGACGACGAGTATCCATTATGGCAAAAACCCATGTCAAAGAATCGATAGCTGAAGGGTGTTCTGGTGTTCTATTTTTCTCGCAAGAAATTGAATCTGCGGCGGAACCAAGAAAAGTGGAGATGGAGGGGAGGGTGGGGATGGATGACGGCTGGCCGGCGAAGCTCAGGTTTTGCGAGAGATACGATGCATTTCTTGCAAGATTTCTCCACATTTCTTTGGGGATCGGTGCATTGTTAGAGTCGAAAACACCGAGGCTGCTCTGGAACTATACAAAGAGAGATGATTTAGGGTTTGCGAGGATGAGAGCGGCGTTGCAACACATCAAACTGTGGATTTCGAAGGGCAAGAAGGGGAGAAAAAGAGAGTCCGGCAATGGAGAAAGAGGTGGAGAGAGGAGTTCGTGCGATCGAAGTGAGGAAGAGAGCCAAGAAACCAGAGAGAGAGAGAGAGAGAGAGAAGGGGTTTGGCGGGGGAACGGCACCTGTTGTACCGTTTATTTTCTGGGTTTCAGGGAAGGGGAGAGTTTCGAATTTGTGCGAGCGTCCTAATTGGACTCCACGGAACTGGGCGCGAAGTGAAACTTGGTCTGACCGGTTTGGCTGAGTTGGGTTTGGAGTAAATAACAAGCGTTCGGATTTCGGGGGCAACTTGCAACCCGGTCTGACCATCTCGGTGGGGTTGGGTTTGGAGCAACCCGGTCTTCCTCTTCCCAATTGCTGATCTGAAGCTTAGACAACAGTTGACAGGCCTTCTGGGCTCAGCTATACTAACCCACCAACAAAGAAGAGATGCTCCGTTCGAGATCGAGATCGAAATCGAAATTGAAATAAAAATTAAAATAATCAATTCTTCCAAAATACTTTATTAATAATCAAAATTGGAATCGGAATAAAAATTTGAATTCATAAAAAAGAATAGGAATTGAGTTTTAGGTAGATTGGACCATTTTCATTCTACCTCGAAATCGAAATAAGAGTCTTTCCAATCAAACGACTGGAATGAAAGTCATCAATTTCGATTCCCATTCCAGATCTTAATTCTTTCCAACCAAACACTTTCTCAACATAATCAAAGATTTTTGATTTCTAATTTTTCTTCTCTCTCTCTTTATAAATTCGAATCCCTGAACAATTAGCTAACAGACCATGGTCATGTTGCAATGCATGGATGGTCATGATTGCCGAACCAACCCATCAAATTTGGTCCTGCAGTTAAAAGGACCTGAACTCTCTTTCTCCCTTTCAAAAATCTTATGATATAATGGCAAATCTCTCTCCTTATCTAGATCTTTTTACGACCATGATATCATGCTTTAATTTTGCATTAGAAAATACTTTAGGACAAACATTTGTGCATATAGAAAGCTCATCACATCCATAATCATTGACTTGGAAACTCCATGATGATGGGGAATGAGAATCAGAACCATATTGGCAATTAAAATGAAAACAAGGCAAAATTGGAGTCGTCCAATTTAATTTGATGACTACGTGATGTGAAGTCATCAACAAGTTTTAATTTAGTTTAATTTAATAATTTAATCTCACGTGGGATAAATAGGTTTTTAGTATTCTTTTATTTTAGTATAAAAGAGATGTTTAGTCCCACATCTATTATTCTATTTTTTTGTTTTTCTTTATTTGTTATATAAGAATGATCTAGATCCTGAACAAAGATCATGCTTTGATAAGTTAATAAAAACTTATGCTTGGCCCCTAATTGTTGGTGTCCAATTTTCTCTTATGTGCGAGCATCGACGTGATGTGAGACAACCGTCGAAGCGAGTTCCATAACTCTATTATTTTCTCTCTCTTATCTTCGTTCTTTTTACTACTTTACTTATTCTCATGATCCCAAAACTTATATAACCTATCCTAACCATCCTCTACAGCCTACCTTCTTCATCCCATACTCATTAGCCATCAATACTCGTTCCCACTTCTTTCACCATTAATATCCAAATCAAATCAGTTATGCCTTGTTAAGCGTATAATTGCTATTACTTTATTTGTTATTTTGAAGTACTTGCGAACTGATTAACTTTACAATAGTGCTAATAGGTCCTAATAGATTGTGTAAATATCATTGCTATGTCACTCAACTGAATAATTGAAATCTAATTTGAAATCTATTTTTTTCGTATTATTATTTATTATTATTCAATTCTTATTTCAACTATATTTTGCATGCCCAGATAGACAATTGTAAAAATATTAAAAAAAAAAATAGTTGTCACCCTTCATTACTTGTTTATTCTGCCATATAGTTGCATTATTAGTTTGCATTTCATTGTATTTGAGGTCATCATATTAGGTCGTCCGCCGTCAGTTTAGTATAAGAACAACTGATATTGAAGACCTTACTCCATACCATGAGCCTTACATTGATCCATTTACTGGCCGTCCATATTCTCCTACTATATTTCCTACTACTATTCCACCAATACCCATTTTATCTCTAATTCAAAAGAAAAGGGAGGAAATAGAGGAAATTGTGAATGATCACATCATTTCGATGAACGCCGGAGGAGAAAGGATCTTTTTAGTCAAGTAGAAAGATCAATCTATTAAAGATAGCATATGGATCACTCAGGACCTATAACAACTAAATCCAGAGCTCTACGATGAATACATCAGTCAACATTCGTCGGGAAGAGATGATGGAGAACGAAAATCGAAATCGAATTGACAATTGGCACAAAAATCAAAGTGCAACAGCAGTCGTCCGATTTGGTTAGATGACTAAGTAATGTAAAGTCATCAACAGGCTTTAGTTTAGTTCAGTCTAATAATTTAATCCCACATAGGATAAACAGACTTTTAGTATTCTTTTGTTTTAGTATAAAAGGGATATTTAGTCCCACATCTATTATTCTGTTTTTTTTTTTGTTTTTCTCAATTTGTTATATAAGGATGGTCAAAACCCTGAGTAAAGATCATGCTTTGATAAATTAATAAAAACTTATGCTTGGCCACCAACTGTTGGTGTCTAATTTTCTCCTATGCGCGAGCATCGACGTGGTATGAGACCACCACGAAACGAGTCCGGTAACTCTATTATTTTCTTTCTTTTATCCTTATCCTTTTTATTAATTTACTTATTTTCAGAATCCCAAAACTTATATAACACATTCCAACCATCCTCTAAAGCCTACCTTCTTCATCCCATACTCATTAACCATCAATATCCATTCTCACTTCCTTCACCATTAATATCCAAATCAAATCAGTTATATCTTGTTAAGCATGTGATTGTTATTAATTTCTTAATTATTTTGAAGTACTTACGAACTGATTAACTTTACAACAGTGCTAATATGTTCTAATAGATCGTGTAAACATCATTTCTCTATCGCTCAACTAAATAGTTAAAACCTAATTTAAAACCTACATCTTTTTTGTTATTATTATTTATTATTATTTAATTCTTATTTCAACTACATTTTGCATACCCATACAATCAATTGCATAAAAATTTTAAAAAAAAATTAATCATCACCCTTCCTTGCTTATTTATCCTGCCATATAGTTACATTATTAATTTATTTTTCATTGCATTTAGGATCATCCTATTAGACCATCCACCGTCACATGATCAATCATCATGCCTGGCAGCAACTATGCAAGTTGCATCAATCTCGCCTAATCACATTGCCAGAGTATCATTCATGTCCACATAATAAGAGGGGCATAGCATTGCTCTTTTCATTTTACTTGATTCATGGTTATTTTATCTAATAAACTGCACCCTTCACGTGCTAAATTTTGTCACACTTTTTTTTTATATTCATTTATTGTGGACCCAACTCATAATCTAACACAAGTGCGTATCCAGGACCAAAATTAAATATAATGTTTCATAGAGAATTTTCCTCCTGGGTAGATTTAGAGAATTTTTAAGTGGGTATTTGTGATGCAGTTTATTTTCAAATTTTTTTATGTAAATAAGATTTTTTTTTTCTTTTTTTGGGTAAGCAACATGAATGGAGTTTCACTTTTTTATAATAGAAGAATAGAGTTTCGTTAAATACTTCCTAAAAAGAATAATTTCACAAGCAAGTTTTGGTGTTCATCTGCCCCCTAGCCCCATGGTCGTGGCCGCCCTCACAAAGCAAGGAGGAAATGCAGCAGTTCCTAAGTAGCTTGATGCAATTTGACACGGTTTTGCCCTGCTTTAACACAGTTTCTCACATGTAAGCTCATCATGCAAAAAAAAAAAAAAAAAAAAAAAAAAAAAAAAAAAAAAAAAAAAAAAAAAAAAAAAAAAGAAAGAAAGAAAAAGAAGAAGAAGAAGAAGAAGAAAAGAAAAGCGATCCAACCAAAAGCTTGCACTTCCATCATGGTTAGAAATTGTGCTATTATAGATCACAGACAATTATAATAATTTGGTTATGGCTCAGCTATTGATGTTTTAGTATCTAAGACCATATTATAAAACAACTGTAGGCAATGATCGATAAGAAAACAGCCTCTAACTTGGAAAATTCATTGACATTCGAATATACATAAATATAGAAAATAATGGTTTTATTTGAGGAATTATTGACATTCATAATGTAACATGAATGTGGTTTTTTTTCCCCCTTTTTTCTGGTGCTTGAAACTATGCTACTCTGATCTTATTTTGAAGAATTGTGTTGATGGTTTTGTTTGGATGCTTGTCATATAATCCATCAGTCATCTACTACTACAGCCAAGTGGGAACGGCAACATCAGCTCCAGCTTTTTGCCATATAGAGAGCATCTAAAATTGAGGTTCCCAAGTTCTCATGTCTCTAAGAATCTTGAGATGGAGGTACCTAAATGGACTCCTACTTGACCCACCTAAGATGCCTTTCCTTGGCGATTTTGTTACTTGACCCCCCGCCACCCCAACCCACCCGCCCCCAACCCCCGGTTCTCCTCTCCCTTCGAGGACCTGTAAATACTCCCTTAATTACTAAATATACCTACTTTTGTTCAGCTCCCTACTTCAAATTAGATAGCGTGCAATTTTCGATGGAACAACGAGAATAAAAAAATCTTGAATCTAAACAAAATCTCAAGCCATTCCTCCTACTTCTTGCATACATTCCATATGCTTGATGGTAGCATTAACTCGAGAAATTGTAAGAGAGATGTCTAACTGCAATCATGATTAAATGACTTAAAAACAACATGAAGTAAATAAGATTCATGATTTGGAACTCATAATGAAGAAGGTCCTGTCATCTCTGTTCCTCATCATCTTCTTTAAAAATAAGTTTAGGATTACACCATCAAATCAGGAGCTTTAATGTGATAAAAATTCAATGAGGTAATCTATTCCTGGTGATATATGATGGGGATAAATTGAACAAAACACTGACATATTGTCAGATATTTGATATTGTTTATTACTTAGCAAAAGAAACGCAAGCTTTTGTAAGTAACAAGAATTTTAGATGACAAAAGGATATTTGTGAAGAAAGTAAATAAGGAGGATATTTGTAAAGAAAGTAAACAAGGTTGTGATTACTAGGCCCCTAATTTTTGCTGTAACGTATAATATCATTTCTATAAATGAACATATTAGTTTATCCTAGGCTCCTCATACATAAGTTGACCCTATCCAAGCTATACTGGTTAGCAACCCTCCCTTATGTTTTTGGAGGTTGACTAACTACGAAATTTTTCTCCCTCTACATATAAATTGGAGTTCATTTCTTGTTTCTTCAGTACCCTGGATCAGGTGAGTAAGATTTACACAAAAATCTCAACCGCCAAAATGGCAATATATATACATTTAGTAGAAGATGTCCATATTAACTTGAGCCTCCTTCCTTCCTTCTTAAGATGAGTGGAACAAGCAACTGAAAAGCCATTAACTCAAACGCCCGCCCCCGCCACATACCCAACCCACCCCCCCCCACCAACACTTTTTTTCCCTCAAATGAGTACAAAAGGATATGTTTTCCTTCACCAAAATAAATCACTCACCCAATGAAACGGTCAATGCTACAACACGAACATTAAAAAATACTAAAAGACTGACCTTCGTATTCCTCAGCCCCCCGAAGCTGTGACTTTGAAACAGTCGATATTGCATAACCCGACCGACCTCATCATCCCTCCAAAGCTGCCACCACATGATTACAACAGTCAAGAAAAAAAGAAAACATAAGGCAGCATAAAACCATGTAGTTTAGATATGTGATTATACATAATACACAACAACAAAATGGATGAGGAAAAACAAATTTAGCCAGTCTTTTAAGTTTTATCAGACCGATCAAAGCTCTTCCTTGGCTTCTCAGGCTGGTCCATATTGTTCCTTGCCTTGTCAGCATGATCAGCGCCCTTCTTTGACTTCTCTTTCCTATCAGTACTGGCTCTAGACTTATCTCTCCTGTCTGTGCTGTGCCTTGGCTTCTCCCTATTGTCAGTGCTCTGCCTGGACTTCTCCCTCTGATCAGTGCTGTTCCTTGGAATATCCAAACCATCAGAGCTTGTCTGAGGAGGATCTGCAACACCTGAGCAGCCTGCGGATTTGTTTCTATTAGAAGATGATTTCTCCATGGCCGTTATGAACTTCCTAAGATGTCTTATGTACTCCGGGTAGAGCTCCAAATTGCAGTGGCTACCTCCATTGATCCATAGAGGCTCGTATTTTTCTTTGCAAAGCTCCGAGAGCCTCTTTCCATGCGACCAATCTACAACCTCATCAGCCATCCCCTAGAACATCAAGATTGATCAATATTCAATAGAGTATGATTATATGAGAATGGTAAAGGATTTTATCTAATCCTGTTAGTTATGCTAAGCAGCAGTTTGATACTTCACAAGAGTCCTATGTATAGAAAGGCGGTCCATAATTCTAGAGGAAGTGAGAGAAAGCAAGTTTTCACTGCAAAAAGTAATAGTACATTTTTAAAGCACTTCTTCCTAAGGTCATACATCGTTAGTGACAGAAACAAGAAACTTGAACACACTTTGTCATGAACTGAGAGAGATTCCTTTGCTCTCTGCTATAAATGCTGAAGTTCCATGGTTTTCCTTTCACATATGATTTTCTATTCAACCATCCTACATTTTAGCAATCACAAGCCAATTTTTCTGTTATATCAGCACTAGATGCATAGATGGATTACCCAGGAATCATTTCTGTTTTCTGTCCATTACGTCGTATCACTAGGTCATACAATAAACATTTCTAACATGATTCATTATTTGGACTATGTCTAATAGACTGGTATTTTTTTTCCTAAAATTGAATAAAATGACATGGCTAAAAGAAAAGGCAATCAACAATGCATTGGACGCATACAAGAACATCAGACAGAATGGAATACCATCCCCAATGCTGAAAGTTCAGACCTCTGGTGTGGGCCATAAAAGAGGCTCAAAAATTCATGGCAAAGAAGAGAATGGTGAGATAAACGCACATTAAAATGTGTGAGATACAGGTACATTAGGACACAGGTTATAGGTGTGGTACTCAAATTTATGTTAAGGTTTAAGAAAAAGTGGAGATCAACTTGATGGTCCATTTGGCCATGAATTATGAACAACCATTCAATAAGTCTCATCTGGTGACATCGATGAAGTGTTCAAAACCAGACACCCTCTCAAATCAACTATGCTGCACTGATGTAGAAAGAAGATTGTTTATAATGGTATTTGGAGACATAGGAAAGAGTGTTAGGTCAAAAATTTCAATGCAAGATTTCAAGTATTGGTGACCATGGACACTCTAGTTACCATGGTGCCAGCATGGTAACTAGAGTGACCATGGACACTCTAGTTACCTTATTTTGAAAAAAAAAAATTCCTTTTAGATGACAATTATTTATTTAAAAAAAAAGGTAAACAGGCATCATGCCAACTAATGCTGGTACCCATACTATACCAGCTGGCATGGACTGGCACAGCTGACACCTGAAACCACACTATAGCATTAAACAAAGAGAATACCAATCATTACGCGGAACTTGATAAGCTAAAACGAGTCATATTTTTGAAAGAGAGAGAGACATGGTTGAAACTAGTGTTCAACTTCCTAGAAAATTTTTGTTAAGTTTTTGTATAAAACAATTAAATTAACAACTATTACAATCAACAGCCTTAGCCATCTCAATGCGAGTTTCCCACTTCTCATTGTACAGAGATCAGCAATTCCACTGATTTGAGATAAAATAATGAAATCAAGTACTTAAAACATGAAGAACATTTATTGGACTTTACTTTTCAGAAAGAAAAATCAGCACAGCCAAAAACAAATATACAAGCTGCACAGACCAGCGATGACAAATAGCTGAAGAACTTCAGCAGACACTTTATGAAAGAAGACCAAAGATGGAATTTGAACTGATACTTACATGAATGACCAACACAGGGCATTTGACCAAAGGAATTTTATCAATGTTCTGCAGAGCAAAGGCAGATATCCATTAGGTATTAGCATACAGGAAGAATATATTCATATGAATAACAGAAATAAAAAAGGAACCTTATATATGTCAAACCAGTATGAATGCTTCACAGGGTACATGACCCTCAGGCCAGACAAAATGGGACTATGTAGAACAACCGCTCGAAAATTTGCCAAGTGAGTAGCTAATTCCAAGGTTGGGCCACTGCCAACTGATTGGCCATATAGAATGATGTCTTCTGCATGTGTTCCATAAGCTTCTTCAAGGCATCTATAAGCAGCCTCTATATCTGCATAGGTATTTTGCTCACTCGGCTACCAGCAGAGAATGGCAAAGACGAGGTTCTCAGTTGTCTTAATAATATCAATGCCAACCAAGGTAACAAAATCAATTCCTACCTTTCCAGATGACTGCCCATATCCAGAATAATCATACCTGCAGAAAAAGATGTATGAATGAAATGAAGCAATAACAAATAGAGATATATAAAGTGATTCCGCAGCAAGACAATAGCCAAAGAAGCTCTGATTCAAAAAGTGTTCATTTTAAGCTTCAGAATCTGACATATAACATAAAACATGAAAGTCAACAATAATAAATCAACTGAGTTTGTACAGTAAAAGAAATAGGTGTCTTGAACTATAATTTATATCTCTCAACTTTCCTTTTCATATCAATGCAAATTTTGAACATTTTGCATTCTTAGTCAAGCACACTCTAAGTTTTAGCTGTCCGCATCTACTTGATTGAGAACAAATAAGGGGAATACATTTTGAAAGGAGGAACAAATATCATTAAACGTTCATAATAATTCTTATGCATTATTTTGTGCATAGAAACAAAATATATAGGGTCATCCATCATAGTTTACAAACTAAGTCATCCTATTGTGGACAGAAAGTATAAAATGAATGTGCATTTTATACATCTGCCAATGCTTAGTTGACCAATCTAACAAGATTTAAGTGCTGATGCTGGTGAGTGTTCCACCAGTCACAAACTGGCACAGCATGATTAGTGCTATGCCATAACATGCTGAAATGAAAAAATTAGAAAGAGCTTTATAGCCTTGTTTTAAAAAATATTACAAAAAGAATTAATCGGTTATCAGTGTGTGGCTGGCTGCTGGTACTGGCCTGGCATGTGATGCACCAGCCACCATCGACAGTTTATGGACCAGCACTAGAAGCCCTGACCTAAATATAGCCCACCTGCATTTTCTTCCTCCCTTAGCCTTTCAAGTTTGCTGATTGTTTTGCTTCTTATCATTACTGAAACATTTGATGAAAGGAGAAATTCAAGTTGGTCAGACTTAATAAATCCTCTATTCTAGATTGTCGTATTAGTTCCTATGTGTTGCCACTAACAAAATACATCATGATTTTTTTCATTTGAGTTTTATCCAATTGGAACTATTCATGCTTTTACATTTTTCCTTATCAGGCCATGTGTCCAAATTGCTTTGCTAGTATGGAGTTTATATTTCCCTTTATATCGTACCTTGTATGGTCATCTGACCATGTGCAGAATTGTACGTTTCACAAAAGTAGTAGTCAGTCATGAGTCATCTTTCCTGTTTATTTTAATATGCATTGCAGATATTCAAATGTGGCATTTGGAATCCATTAGAAATTCAAGATTCAAGACGTCTGGCATTGTCTGTGGAGCTGTTTGCACATAACTGTTGCTGTACATTTTGTGAATGCCCAGCCCGCTTTCAAATGAATCCTATTTACTTGGTTGCCAAGGGCTCCAATGCTTTTACAAAATGTATTCATTTCTATCATGGTTTTTGAGAATCTAGTGAACAACATAGTGAGACTGCAATAAAATACTGCAAAAGCTGCAATAATCTGAGAGATGCACTGTTGGCCTTTACATTTGCATGACATTCTTATGACGGAACTTATATTCCCATTCTACTTTTTTCCCTTGATAATTGAGGCATGAAATTAGCAGGGCGACTTTCGAACGATCAACAAATTCCATTCAATGCAGTTGCTAGATTAAAAACCAGGAATTGAAACAAAATTATTGAAAATTACAAAAAAGTATTTTGCATGACCCTCTCGTATCAGTAGTGGTGTCAGAGCAAAATCTTCCAAAGGAGGTAAACACAAAGAACATAGACATATTCTACAAGAATATAGTTTGCCTAATTCAACACATCCAAATTCATGATGATAATGTCAAAAGCTGCAGATCTGGCTTCTAATCTGGTCAGGTCAAATCCAAAAATAAATTGAAATTTATATGTATGTATGTGTGTGTATGTGTGTATATATAGCATGACCCTAACTTTTATCAATAGTGGCATAAGAGCAAATCTTCCAAAAGATGATGATCATCATCATGTTAAGAGGTAAGCTTTTTCAAGGTCAACCAGATTTGGCCTTAAATCCAATAAGGTCAAATTCAAAAATAGAGGCTCTGAAGTAAAAACCCAATGTATTGGTAAGATCTACAACCTTTAAACTATTTAAAAACAACAAAGATGTTTTTAGAGATTCTGAGTCATCCTATGCTTGAAGGTGCAAACAGAGCTAGTGAACTAGAATGTAACATAGGCTACATGAATTAAGAATCAAAACCATTGTCCTTGACACAGGCAACTCAAATTACACACCAATGAATTTCAGCTAGTTTGGAAGTTTCTAACCTAAAGGCAAACAAAAATAGTTTTCATCTCAGAAGCATGGTACTTCAAACCACATGCCATGTCATGTCCATATCAGATATATATCAGATGTCAATATTTATTGGATGCTTCTCGATCCACGTTCAATGCTTATCTAAAGTATCCTATTTTTCAAAATTAGAAAACATTCTAGATACTTCTCAAAAACACTCAAAATACTTCTCCAACACCTCCAAAAATAAGTGGGAGGGCATGTCCTTTCTCTTTTCCTTTTTTTTTTTTGGTTGTTTTGATGTTAACCTTTTAATGATGAATAGTTAATTTTGTGGTCTATGATGTTAATATTTAAATATGAAGTATGGATTGAGGTTAGGATTTGAAACATGACTAGATATTAAGCTTGTAAAAGTTGATACTATCATGAAAAGTATAAACTGCATTACTTCGATAGCCTACTATGTTTTTTTCCTTTTTTTAAAAAAAACATACATATATTTGCACATATACTTGTCTATCCATGAGTGAATGCTTGAACATAAAAATGCACACACATATATATTCACTGATTTATCCTAGCTGTATCATGACCTACTTTTCAAGATTTGTCATATCAACATATCCATATCACATGGTATCCATATCCGATATCTATGCCCATGCTTTATAGTTTTTTCATATTATTCAAACCAGCCATTAGCAACAACTTGATATACAAACTAGGGGCCTCTACAAATAATTTATTTTTTGTTTTGCAGGTCGTTTAGAAGTACTAGATCATATTCAACAGCTCAGATTTATGTTATGGAACTCCCACCTTCAAATTTTAGCCAACCAGATTTGGCCTCAAATCTGATCAACTTTATTGGAGCATACCTAAGGATGATGGGGGCGGTAATGATGATGATCATAAAACTTAACAATCAATAACTTCCAACACAACATTATACAAACTCTAGGGATAAAAATATTTTTTAAGAAGGGCAGAATGCAGAGCCATCTTTTTATGCTCGTTTCCATTTATCATCATTATGCAAAGTTGATTAGAGAAATGAAACTTACCCCAAAAATAGCACTTCTGA
Organism: Elaeis guineensis; assembly: GCF_000442705.2. Classification (NCBI taxonomy): domain Eukaryota; kingdom Viridiplantae; phylum Streptophyta; class Magnoliopsida; order Arecales; family Arecaceae; genus Elaeis; species Elaeis guineensis. Next base: position 166,344,693 of record NC_025993.2, on the reverse strand, counting down.
TATCATTTTGACACTACCTAAACTGAAGGTGAGACCACACAAAACTACTTCCCCTCTTATTTTACATATTCTATAGTTCCATTCTCCCCAACTCTTACCGCCCCTCTTATTTTCTCCTTTTCCTCCCGCCTTGCATAACATTGAATTTGCCCTAGACTCATATCATAAAAAGCAACTAAGCATATCTGATAAACCAATTACCTAATTCATCATGTGGTTCAAGATCAAGTTAACAATTTGCAACCCAAGCTTTTTGAACACACTATTATCATTCAATTAGGATGGATGACATGATTTGGATTGCCAATTAAATGCATTTTAGAAACCACTGCACATTATACCATAATCACATAACAATATATGCTTACAAATATTAGAACCAGATATGGAAAAATAAGTGGGAGGACCATTTCTACAAGAGTTATTAGAAGAGTGAAAATTACAAACTCATTTGATACAATAAGTTTTAGGGAAAACACTGAATAAAGATTCTTTGTTAATTCATTTTATATGGAATGAAATTTCATAACAAGTCTCCAGGTGTCAAAGAAAGTTTCTGCTCTATGGGAAACATGATGAGGCTATACTGGTAACAATAAAAAAATAATGTTCGAGTCCTTTAGCAGAACTTTCCCACGAGAACTTGGGTGAGGAGCAAGCAGAAATAGGAGGATTTGAGGAGGTGCATTTCTCTTTCACCCTCTTAAATGCAAGAAGTCTGCCAGCTCATTGGCGCTCATACCTAAATGCTTAGGAAAGTGTCCTTTGTCAGTAGCAGCATTCCTTGTCTACAAGAATCCTTCTTCAGACAAAAGCTCTATACATTTTTAGTATGACTTATTATTCATTACATGTTAAACGTGCTGATATTTTATTAAGAGCACTGTCTTTTGTTTATACAAATTCATGAATAATTATTCAACCGATAAGGAAACAAGTTTATTGCAGTGAAGAAATTTAAAACAGAGAGAGAGAGAGAGAGAGAGAGAGATTGAGCAAAACATACCATGTTTTAGCTGTAATCTTGAAACCCCCAAAAAAAAAATCTAGGTAAAGACCGACAGTCTAACCTCTCTATAAAAACCCATCTCAGTAATAAATTTACCAACCATGAGAGCAAAATATTGGAAAAAATAAGCAGTCAAAAAAAAAAATCAGAAGTTACAAGTAATCATATCAAACTAAAGTATGCCCACTCCGTCAAAAACATATAGTCATCAGAAATTCCCAGAGCAATGCACGGAAACAGTCAATACAGAATCTCAGAACCCATGATTTTTATTAGTTCTTGAAAATGGAGTACAAAAATTAAACTTGAAGTAAGCAAATGCAGCCGCTCATCTATTTTTCCCCAGTAGTGAACACAAAAGGGATTTCAGCGAAAGATCTTCCCCATGGTCATCTTCCTTTAATTAAAGTCTAGACCTTTTCTCCACAGACCAGCGAACAGAACCGATAATGCAATAAACTTCAATTTCTAATAAAAAAAAATTGTCAATTAAAAGAAGACCTCACCCCATCAGGTTGACACGGAGGTGGAAACTGAGCTCAGTAAAGAGCTCGTACATCTGTCCAAGGTCAGCAGCGTTGCCATGGGAGTAGAGCACGGTGAGTCTCGCCGCGGGGTTGGTGACATACATCGCGACAATCGCCGTTCCCCGCTTCGTCCGCAGCCGCCGGACCTCGACGTTCTCCCGCCGCGGCACCTCCGTCATCTCCAGCCGCCCCGCCGCCTCGTCGACCACCACCACCCCGTACGACGGCGGTCTCGGCGGGAAGAACGCGAACTTCGCCGCCACCGCCGACGTCACCCCTCCCATCTCCACCCAAAAATATCCCCCAAAACCCTAAATTTCTGCTCCTCCCTTCGACCTCGAGCTGATATCAGATCGTGTGGCGGAAACGGCGAGAGCGGCGGCGGCGGAGACTCCGATTTGACATAGGAGGATCAAAGGTAGGGTTTTGGATCGGGGACGAAAAGGATTAGGGCGGTGCGAGGGTTTTGTTTTCCGTTTGGGATCGGAGGGAGTTCGAGTGGAGGAGACGAGGAGGAAGAGAGGGAGAGGGAGAAATATGGGCATTTATTCCTGATTTTAAAAATTAATAAATTAAAGATTTTTGGGGGGAGGGTAGAAAGGGTGAGGTCGGGGATTTTTTTAATTAAAAGAGGGTTGGGGAAAATAAGGAAGGAGGGAAGCGTAAACGGGGAGGCTCTCGGTGCTGGAGAGAAGCATGTGATTTGGATCTGTAGCTCACGTGCTAGTCGAAATCTGGACGTGCTACAGAGTTATATTTATTGTCACTGAAATCCAATCCGATCTACGAGATAACCAATAAAATTAATAAGATAATCAAAAAAAAAATGCAACTCAACTCTTAATCATCCACCAACTAAAATATAATTTTAACCTTTATTTTTATTAATTTAATATAAAATATTTATTATAGATTAAGTTTACACAAAAATTTCTTCCGACGTCGACATAGAGTAGATTGCATGACTGAAGAGATCCATCTATTTAGATTGTCAAGATCGACATGATATCATTATTTCTCTTTGTGCTATAATAGAAAAGTTAGAAAATATCGATGATATTGGATTCAGCTTATCAGAAAATATCCGATAAAGATCTTCTAATACTTGAATCAAATACGAATCTCATAAAATAGAAAAGGTTTAGGATAGCAAAATGACAGCATGGTGGAGAATTCAACAACAAAAAAAAAAAAATCCCTAGCTTTGTTTTAAATAAGTGAGAGTTGACCTTCATCATCAAGCAAATCAGATATATATATATTAATCTATTATGGTAACAGTCTACACATCTCGTAAGAAAATCATGACTATGTGTTTTGTTTGCATGAATAGTTCACATAGAGCTGTCAAAATGGACCGACCCAACCCATGAAGATTTAAAATTTGAAGGATCGGGCCGGGCTAGGCCCGGCCAAAAAATGGGACGGTATATAACTAGCCTAGCCCAGCCCTTTAAGGGCCAGTCCATTAAAATATTAAAAAAAAAACTGATACGGCTCGGGAGAGAGAGCTTGGAGCGAAGCCTGGAGAGAAACCAAGAGAGCCTGAGGCGAGGCAGAGATCAAGCATCGTCGATGTCGTGGCCAAACCGAAAAGCCTGAAGCGAAAGGGAGGAGGGGGCATACGGCGTACCTCGTGATTGGACTCCGAGACAGCGTTGCCGGCGATAAGGAGGAGGAAGGAGAAGAGCCAGGAGGGGAGGACTAGGCAAAGAAATACATTGGAGGGCATCACCACGCCTGGATCTGACTTGAAGGTGGCGGCACCAGCGACGAAGAGGAGGAGGATTTGGCTTCTGAGAGCCCGGAGGTTGAATGGGGCATTTGTCGACGGAAGGGAGGAGGAAGCATATCTTGATTTGTGATCGGACTCGGAGGCGACGGCGCCGGCAATGAGAAGGAGGATGGGGGATCTGAGAGCCCAGAGGCCGGCGGTTGGATGGGGCGTGAGATAGAGATCGACTGATCCAAAGCCAAAGAGAGAGGAACCGATGATCGTCCTGCGGGTCTGCGGCAGCGGCGAATAATAAAAACTGAAAAAAAAAAATTAAAGATTTTTTTTAATTTTTTTTTATCCAACCGGGCTAATCCGATCCAACCCATCTTAGTCCTTGGGCTGATGTGGGGTGAGCCAAAAAATCTAGTTGTTATTTGGACTATTAATATGATAGCCCAATTTATCCCATTTATAGAAATAGGCCGGATCGATCCTGTGTGTCAAGTCCATGTTGATAGCCCTAAGATCACATATCATGCACGTTAAGAAACTGTTCATACCCGTCAAGTGAACTACATCAATTGGAGAAGAATTTGAAATTTAAAGGATCCTTTGCGTGCCTTTTAGGTCGGTCACATAGCTAGCTATTAACGGTTGGCCTATGGTTATACAGTGAGTTCTCATTGATTGGCATGTCATGTCAATTATAGTGGGTTCCAATGCATATCCATATTAACTAAACTCAAAGCAAACATATTGCAAAAACAAAGAGAATTATTAGATAACAATATATAGTTTGGAGTAGAGCAAAAGGATATGGTTTGAAGATCCTCGGTGTATGCATTGAGTCAAGTACATAAGGAATCTTCAAATACATGATATTTTTTATGATCTATGAACTTTTATCGCCTGTAGAACATATCTTGCTGTGTAGATTTGTCTACCGCTCCATGGAGCCCACATGAATTTAACAAATTGTGCCAAGAAGGTTTTGCTGAATTCTACTTGGGATTGAAAGCACTTCCACAGGCTTCATCACCAAAGGAGTGGACCGACAGAACGGGCATTTATTTTCATATAAATGATCTGGATCCGAATCTTGATGAATAATAGGGCTTCGATTAAATGGTAGGACATCCAGAAGGGCAGCCATGTTTGGATGCCCCCCCTCCAATCCATTTTATCTTATCAAAAAAAAAAAAAAAAAACACTTCCACAGGCTTCATAATTGAGGGCTCTAAAAAAGATGTTAGAGAAGCATAGGATCTGGCATATGTAAACACTTGACACAAATATTCGATTGTGATTAAAGCGACTAAAGAGGCTGCACTGGTTGAGAAATGATAGATCACTTACGTATTCTATGGCTTTTCATCGGAATGCATCCTTTTCTTTTGCGTATTGGGGAATAAAAGTACACAATCGGATATAGATTTCATAGCCATGCACAAAGGACACCATGAGAATTGATAGAGATGTTTGTTTGGACACAGAATTTTTGGAGGCACGAGGTCGATCAAATCAGTCATCCGCATATCAAGTGACTCAAAAAATTAAGAGGTTATTGGTGAGATGGGCAATAAACAACCATGTTACCGATAGAGATAGCAATTTTAATCGATCCATCGGATATTCGATCCGATCTGAATAAGATAAATTTTATATGATCGATTAAAATCTAAAATAAATATAAATTTCAGACAAAATATTCGAAGTGATTGAGATTGAATATAGATAATAATATATTTCACTCTGAATTTGATCTGATATAATCATAACGTATAACTTCATTTCAAAATTATAATTATTTTATAATACTTACATGTATCTGATTCGATTCGATCTAATCTCTCTTATTTATCCGATGCGATATAACTTGAAGCATATTTATAACAGATATAGGTATAAAATTTTTAATTACAGAATTAGTATGGATATTGACTGAAATGACTCATATCCGATCTATTACCATCTTTAGCTGTCAATATATACAAGAATAGGATGTTCCATCCCTGGTCCTAATTCACCAACCATTTGGGCAAACAACCATCGGGACATGATTGCATCTTTGGTGCGAAAGAAGGTTTCATCCACACAAATCTACCACTAGATCATCAAATAGTCGCTTTGAGATCTGCACAAATAAATGGATGAGAAATTTAAAATACTTTAAGATTTATATGGAGTACGATCCGATGGGCGCAAGAAAGATGCAACCTAAACCCATGAGCAGGACAACTCTTTTTGGTATTCTCGTTCTGCTAAAATAATATAAGTGCTCATGGGCACCTAGTCATATTTCCTTCAGTCCAATCCAACGTTTGGATGCAACATCAGGCCATCCCGTTAGAATTTTAGGTCTTCTTTTTGGTGTTTGCCTCAGTTCTGTCACGCTCCTGTTGGCTGAGAATCGAGGCTTCGCCCTGCATCAAGTATAACTGCGTGACCATTTCGTCGGTGGGCTTGCATCGAGTAGACCTACGAAGGACCTTATCATGCAGTTGACGAGCATGATCAAGTTATCATTCGAAGTTTGCACGCTCTCCATCTCGGGCGTGAACAAAAGAGTTCTGAACTCCTGATTATGGATATATTTGTACTTTGCAATGATGATGACAGGGCACTGCATAGGATCTTCTCAATCATGGGCATTGCGTGGTCCAACCATGTCATTGAATTGGGCTAAGTTCAACTTGGATATTTTGACTTGATTTAGGTTGAGTTGTTATTATTTTGCGAGCATTGCTAAAACTGATAAAATATAATTTGATCCGTTAGCCCCGGTCTATATTCAACCAATCATAAGCAAATATGGATTTTGGCTACACAAGTTCGGATGAAAAATAGATCTATCCCTTTCGAGTTGGGTTTTAAACATTTGAGTCATTTAATTAATCTAATATTTAGATTTAATTGAGTTAAATAATCTGTTTAATCCATTAAAATTTTATTTTAATCTTTTTAAAATATACTTTCTTGTCATATTTAATCCGATCAACTTAACCTATTCAATTCATTAAAAATCTGCTTAACCTGTTTGACTTATGCAACCCAATTTGATTCGTTTAATAAGTGGGTTATATGAGCTGGATCAGGTTACCTGTTTAATAAGTCGGGTTGAGATTTAAATTTTTGATCAATTTAATAAACATATTAGTTTTAGATTGATAATTTTTTAACTTGATCTACATCTAATCCAACATATATTTGATTTGATTCGTCTTGATTGCCACTCCTAGTATGGGCATACAAGGCATGTCATGCCTTAGATATGAGCTCAATTTTTTTATACAATAAAATCTCAATTTTTTCTCTAGGCCTATCTCATGATGATACAGCAATAATGCTATTTGATAAGAAAAAGCTGCCCAACTTAAAAAAGAAAAAAAAGATGAGCAGCCTATTGAGCATCATGGGCCTATCTGGCCTTTGTTTTTGAGATCATGATAGTCATCTAAAGATGTATAATTATAGGGATGTGTGCGGATATGTGTTTAGTGTTATTTTGATTGTTTATTTAATCAATCTTTTATATTTATATAGAGCCAAAGAATTCAAACTAGATAGTCATTTTGTTAAGGTTTTGAATTATTATAAACTAGTCCAACATTCGTGCGATGCACGAAAATTAGAATAAAAAAATTATAAATGACAACAAAAGAAAATAATATATTTATTAAATTATATAAAATAAAAATAAAATATAATTAAAGATGAAAAAATTAATAACAAATAATAAAATTAAACTCATATAAGAAAAAAAAATAAAGAAAAATCAAAGGATGAAAAAAGAAGATCCATGAATCCAACGTTAGAAAATGCCAATATGTTTCTATATTTCAAAAAATATTTTTTATTATTTTAAGTCTCCAATAGCAAAGGTAAATAGATATTTTTTGGTTCAGTATTTACTATTTAATTCTCAATAAGCAATTAAGCAAAAAGAAAAGATCCAATGAGGAAAGAAAATCATATTTATGCCATATAGCTATTGTAAAACAAAAATAAAAGATCTAGTGAACATCACTGTAAAAGAATAAGTAGTTAAGCAATCATCTAGAAGAAATAAAAGCAAAAGAAGACAGATTCCTTCAATAGAAAACATCATCATTTTATGTTTCTCAAAAAAAATAAAGATACTATAATAACAAAATTCTTCATATTGCACCTCAATCCTTTTCTTGCTTAATGATTTTTTCTATTTGATACAATTAGAGAATAATTCAGCAGTCAAATCTTCATTAAATACTTCATTATCGAGCCTCTTAGTAGGAGTAAGTTTCTTAAAAGGGATCACACCACTCTTATTTTTATCCTGTTCAGAAAAAAAAGATCTAAAATAATTTTAAAATTTTACATACTAATTAATCATCTCATTGTATACAGAAAAGATCTCAGACATAACGACAATAAATTAATTTTATTTTTAATTCAATAAAGCAAGCACTATCAAATCTTATCAAGATTATTTTTATTTTTGAAACCATCATCAAAACTCTAAGGCTATTTCTGTTCCACACAATCTTGATGCAAAAAATAAAATAATTAAATATAAAAATCAATAATAATATGATAATTAACTAGATAAGCATATAAAAATTATGAATATATAAGCAAAAAAAAGTAATATTGTACCAAGAAAGAATAAGGAGTAGCACTAAAATAATACAGTTAAAGATGAGAAAATTAATAACAAACAATAAAATGAAACTCATATAAGAAAAGAAAATGAAAAAAAAGTAAAGGATGAAAAAATAGAATTGATTTTAGTTAAAAGGATAAGTCATCTGGGCTGGTGTGTTCAAATCCTTTATATCAACTCATGCTTTTGGTGTAACATGCACTTTCACCTGCAATGAATATAGATAATATATGCTTTCAAAAATAGAATTGTGATTTAACGATTTAATTTTAATTTTAGTGATTTAATTTTTTTAGTGATTTAATTTTTTTACAATAATTATTTTAATTAATGTAGTCATAATTAAAATTTTCTAATTCCTATATCTCTAAAATGCTTGATGTAATTTGGCAAGTGCTATTACTCAATTGTTTAGGGCTTGTGAGAGTGAAACCAGAAGTAGACAACATGAAAGGAGTGATATTCCAATTGTAGCACCCTTCATGTGGCTCTCAAAGAATCATAGTGTAGTATTTTTTTTTTATTGAAAATTTAGCATCTTACAGTGATTTTCTTTCTTGTCAGTTATCATTCTATTACTGCCATTTGAGTTGAAAAATGAGAATTGTTAATTTGATCCCGACATGAAATATTGGTTATGGAATATAATTGGCATTGCCTCCCTTGCTATTTTCTTTGACCAAAAGTTAGATTTGCAATAATGCCACAATGACAAAGCTTATAGAAATTTTTTCAGTATATTATCTATCCACTTCCATATTAAGATGAAAATTCTGGAGCAGGACAATATAAAATATAACCCCTACCTTAATCTGTGAGAAAAATATATGAATGTTGGTCCGTTGTTCGATCCCTATGTCCAAGGAAGGAGGATAACCCTAGAATATAGTCCCTATCTTAAAAGCCCAATGATTTTATAGTCTTTATTCTTTTCTGTTGGTATTTAAGGATAATCTAATCAAGTATCTATGCAATTAAACAAATTTTTAGTATTCTTTTGATTACAAAAAGTATCCATGAAACATAAGAACCAAAGCAATTTCATACTTGAATAGTGCATTTAATAAAAAGTAGTAACAAAACTTCATACAGGTCAGGATATTAGTAAATCAAGCCATACACCTTATCATTCTTGAAAAGATTTTGGTCTCCACCTTTCTCAACTACTAAGACAAAGTAAAAATATTACAAAGCTTAGATTTAATAGACATACCACCAATCCCCACTCCATGATTGCAATGCTTGAGGAAAGCAGGCATATACATCAAAGCAACACCAGCCACAATAAACTTAGTAGTTTTAGACAGAACACCTACTTGGTACCACTACTTCAAAGATCTCAAAAATATGCTTTCTTTGCATCGTTAAAGTATGGGTGCTCTATAACTTTCTTTGCAGAGATCAACTTTGAAGGATCGTACTGCAACATCTTCTGCAAAAATATAGAAGTAAGTAGTCAAGCAGCAAGATTATAAAGTAAATAGAATGAAATATACATATATACATACATACATACATACATATACACACACACACAATGTTTGTATCAGGTAGCTATTGTAAAGCAAAATGAAAGATTCAATGAACATCACCGTAAAAGAGTACGTAATTTAGCAATCATCTGAAAGAAACAACTATAAATTATTATAAAAATACAAAGCTCCTAAAAATTATAATATATAAACATAAAATCTATTAAAGATACGAACCTTATAAGAATAAAGTTTATATTGCATAGTATTGGTATCATAAATTATAGAAGCTAAAATTAATGGTGTTAATTGAAACAAACCTTTTTAGTTTATATTCTAAAAATTTTTTTTGAAGACAATATTTTTTGTACATTCGACAGTAACATCTAATCCAACATATATTTGATTTGACCTATCTTGATTGCCATGAGCATACAAGGCATGTCATAGCTTAGATATAAGCTCAATTTTTTTATACAATAAAATCTCAATTTTTTCTGTAGGCCTATCTCATGGTGATACAGTGATAATGCTATTTGATAAGAAAAAGCTGCCCAACTTGAAAAAAAAAAAAAATGATGAGCAGCCTATTGAGCATCTTGGGTCTATCTGGCCCTTTGTTTTCGAGATCATGTATCTAAAGATATTTAATTATAAAAATATGAGTAGATATATGTTTAGTGTTATTTTGATTATTTATTTGATAAATTTTTTATATTTATATGGAGCCAGAGAATTCAAATTAGATAGTCATTTGGTTAAGATTTTAAATTATTATAAATGATACTAAAGTGAATCTGAATCCAACAAATAATAATCCCCCGGCTGGAATATGAAACAAGAATCCGCGCACCGTAAAAGTGCCGGAAATCACATCAAACGGGTATTTTTTTATTTTATTTATTTGCTGTCCACAGCATCAAATTCTCAATTCTCTACGGACTCTACGGATACTGGTTTTTTTTTTTTTTGACACAATCTACGGAAATTGTTCGAAAGATATCTCTCCAGAAGAATACAGGCTGTCACTCAACCTCCCTTGTATTTTTCTCACCAGGTTATATCTTTCGCGCAAAGGAATGATTCACCGTTTTTCACGATACTTACCGTTAGATCTCCGCTATAAGATCCGTGTAAGAAGTGGAGAAACAGTTCGAAAGTGCTTTGTGAGTGCGCCACAACGATCCAACGGCTGGTCAATCATTCTTTTGCGCGAAATATACAATCCGTACCACCTCCCTGCACCGTATTCCCCACTACTCTATTTCAAACCCTCACTGATCGCCCGAATGCAGACCGGCCACCAAAAACAAAATAAAAGCGCCCCCATACAGACTGGCCACTTGGCCGGCCTGATTCGGTGAGTATGTCCTTATTCTCACCGCGCTCGACCTAATCTCAACTAACGACAGATACTCGCGGATCACCAAACACAAAATAGCGTCCAACATCGCCGCATCGACAAAATCAATTTCAAACGATATGAAAATGCCACGTAGATAAATTCAGTCCGCGTATAATGATCCCAGGAACACCGGAAATGGGATCATCTCCGGGATAAAACAAACGTCTGCCAGGGAGCGGCCGTGGGCCGGAGCTCTCGTCCTCGCTTTCTCTAATCGGAAGGGCTTTTCGAAAGGTGTCTCTCTCTTGAAAGTCTCAAAGAAAATTCGATTTTTCCGTTGTTTTTTTTGTATGAGATCATTCGCTTGATATCGCTGGTATCTGTTTCATGGCCTCTTTGATGTGTTCTTCGCCTTTTATTTGGGATGCTGGGATCGGTTTATCGAATGGGATCGTTTCCATTTGAGAGTCGTGAAAGCTAAGGTTTTGTTCCTCGATCGGTTGTTTGTCGTTCGTTTCTGGATTATTGGTTTGAGATTTTTCGGACTTTGAAATGGGTTGTCTGTTTGCCCTTTCTTTTAATTTTATCGTGCTTAAGTTTTTTGATCTGCAATGCGGTGTTCGATTTTTTTTTTTTTTTTGGCCCTCTGACATTCGAGATGAGTCTTTTATCGCTGGGTAGAATTTAGAGGCTATGTTTAATGGGGCCAGGAAAAGTTTCTATTGGAATAACCTAGACGATTGTGCTTATCATCTTGAATTGAAAACTCTTTTGATTTTGATAATGTCTGCTTTTATTGAAACTGGATTGCGTGTTCCTTTTGTGATTAGTGTTTCAGTCGATGAGGTTTTTTATATTTACGGGTTTTGCCGTAAATTGCTAATCAGGCGAAAAGCTTGCTTGGTAGAAGTGTAGAACTAGGGCTTAGATTTGTCTTTTGTCCTACTGCCGTTAGTATCGTGGATTAATAGCTTGCACTCGTAGGTTCTGCACTTTGGGTTTCTGAAGTCATGGAAAGATTCAGAGAAATAGAGCTGCAAGTGGTGAAAAATGGTGCCTTTGGAGAAGATGAATCTCTGAGATATTCGGTCCCTTTGGCCAGAACTGGATCTCGAAATACAAGCCCGTCTCGGCAGAAGGTGATCAAGACCAAGCCCAGGGGTTTTGATGAGGAGACTGTTACAACATTTGGTAAAGTCATACAAACTGATATCCAAATGGAAGATAGCATATGGGGACTGTTGCCCGAGGACTTGCTAATTGAGGTTCTTGCTAGGGTGCCTCCTTTCTTGATCTTTAGGCTGAGGTCAGTTTGCAGGCGATGGAATTCAATTCTTCAAGACAGTAGCTTTCTCTCATCTCACTCACAAGTTCCTTCACATGGACCTTGCCTTCTTACATTCTGGAAGAACTCGCATACCCATCAGTGTTCTGTATTCAGCCTACCATTGAAGACATGGTATAAAATCCCGTTTGGTTTTTTACCAGATTGGGCATTCTGGCTAGTTGGTTCTTCAGGTGGTCTTGTTTGCTTTTGTGGATTTGATGGCATTAGTTTTAAAACCCTTGTTTGCAATCCCCTAACTCAGACTTGGAGAACATTGCCAAGAATGCACTATAATCAGCAAAGGCAGTTGATCCTGGTTGTTGATAGGGCAGAGCGTTCATTCAAGGTGATTGCTGCAAGTGATATTTATGGAGACAGAACACTGCCGACAGAAGTTTATGATTCGAAGCTTGACAGTTGGTCTGTTCATCAGATAATGCCAGCTGTTAATCTATGCTCATCCAAGATGGCATTTTGTGACTCAAGACTGTATCTTGAGACTCTTTCGCCACTTGGCTTGATGATGTATCGAGTAGATACAGGGAATTGGGAACATATTCCAGCCAAGTTTCCACGGTCATTGTTGGATGGATATTTGGTTGCTGGTGCTCAAAAGCGTTTGTTTTTGGTTGGAAGGATTGGACTTTACAGCACTTTCCAGAGCATGCGAATCTGGGAGTTGGATCATGCTAAGACAGTGTGGGTGGAAATAAGTAGGATGCCACCAAAGTATTTCAGAGCGCTGTTAAGGTTATCGGCTGAAAGATTTGAGTGTTTTGGGCAGGATAACCTTATATGTTTTACATCATGGAACCAAGGGAAGGGCCTTCTCTATGATGTTGATAAGAAAACTTGGTCATGGATCGCAGGATGTGCAATCCAGTTGTGCAACAGTCAGGTTTGCTTTTATGAGCCAAGATTTGATATGTCCATCTATTGAGGGCAGAGTGGGTGTCATTGGGTGGGGGAAGGTTGTCAAAGGGTGATATTTGGAGAGAATGACACTCTTCCTGCTTACATCATAATTATGGACAATTTGGTCATTCACTGACGAACTAATGAAGTTTCCTTCTTGCAAAGAGGAAATATCTTTTTGTTGATGTAATTGAAGAATGTCTAGAAAAGTAAGTAGTCCTATAGGCATGACATGATCATATCCAAATGTGAAGGTATACAGAAAGTAAGTCAACCTAACAGGATATGCCTGTTGCTGCATTGGGAGTGTTCTGACCGCATGGAGCTCTACTAATTCTGCTTAAGATTGGTCTGGAAGTGGGTTGTAAACCAAATGCATCTCTGTCACAAAAAAAACTATTTTAGCTGCAATTCATCTGAAAACTCGCTCATTTAATTTTACCAGCCTGTCTGCCAAGGAAATAATTCTTTTATTGTTTTTATAATTATCTGCATCCACAAACTTGGGTTTGGTGCTCATTACCAAGATCAGTGACTCAACAGATGCATGCATTCTGACGATGAAGGCTGTGGAACTGTAGATATTCTGAAGCAATCAACATGTCCATCAATTTGACGTTTGTAAGTTTTCCATCCAAAGAGAATGTATTACAATTCCACAATTTTCTTTTAGTTGCTCATTTTCATATATTTTCTTTGTCTATTGAGGTTACTTTTTTGATGTTTGTACTATTTGTTTGCCTTCATGCTTCTTTTATTGCATAAAACATCTGGAGATACTTTGCCTACCCGAAATAGGTAGATCGAGATTTCAGGAGATAGTAAAGGCTCTGTATTAGTTAACTAATTTTAATTGAAATAGCTGAGTGATCCAATCAGATATTGCTTGTTAAATTCTTTTTTTCATTTTCTTTGATGTTCATGTTCTTTGGTTTAGAGGCTGTGTTGTTTGGTTTAAGCAGTGGGCCACCAATAACATGTTGCGGCTTTGTGATAGGCAATTTTAGTTACAGTAATTCATCAAAGGAAGTCTATGCTGAATTCATTATTATGTTCTCTCAGGATTTGAAAGACTGATTTGTTCGCATGCTTCAATCTTGATTATAAATGGTCATTAGAGATAGTTAAGTGAGTATTTCAATTATTATGTTGCTATTTGTATGCATCATTGGATCTCCATGTAAAATCTCCTCCTTTCATTTGTTTCTGTAGGTAGAAACAAAATTTTATTTGTCATCCTATAGTTCAGCTTATATGTCACCATAAGAGTGAGTTTTAATACTCCTATGCATGAACTAAGGAGGGATTCTGCATATGCTTAACAAAACCTGATAAGTCACTCTATAAATCACTTGCCCTTTAAGGTAGAATGTTGTAGGGAAAGGTAATTGAATTTTTAAGGAGGGATTTTGAATATGCTTAACAACATGATTGGTCACTCTATTAAATCTCTTTCCCTTTGAGGTAGAATGTTGTAGGAAAAGGTAACTGAATTTTTATAAATTATTTTAACTTTTAAGCATGTGAAATGTCTCCCTGTTGGCTATCAGAAGTTCCAGTGTTATATTTGTGCTAGAGGCTTGTTAGTGATAATTAAGTCATTCCAAAGATCAAAATTTCAAATGAATTATGAACAAAAGGATCTTCCAGAAGGTTTAACATGTAAATAGCATCACCAAGTTGGATCTCATGATCAAAGGAACCGTATGGTCATAAAATGGATTTAGATCATATGATTCTATTCTGTCTTGATGCAGAGATGAGATTCAAGTTCTGTAGAGGGCTATCCTGACCCAAACTATAAGATCCTGGCAACAATGCTAGGATGATCTCACATGTGTTTGTCTGCCCACGATCAGTACATTGCCTGTATTTGCTAGGAATGCAGGGCACTTAAGCTTGTTTTGATGTGTGTGATATGTGAAAATGTATCCACAAATTGTCTAAATTTCTTTATGAGTCTGGTTTCTCCCAGTGCAAGTTATATTTCCAAGAGCAAAGTGTCTTCTGTAAATGCTGCCTATGAAAATAATCCATAGGAAAGAATGCTGTATAAAATTTTTCTGTTTTCATTCTCCACTATACACCTTCCAAAATAAAATTTCTTTGGTGTTCAGTTATACCTTAATACTTGTCTAGGTAGCTGAACTGTAATACCTTTGCATGATGACAAAACAAACAATATTTCTAAGTTACTCATAAGTTGCTCGTGGGTTGGTGGGCAAAGAGAAGAATCATACTTATCCTCAATTATATCACGTGTTTGGTCTTTAAATGTATTGACCTTAATACTTGTCTAGGTAGGTGAACTGTAATACCTTTGCTTGATGACAAAACAAACAATACTACTAAGTTGCCGGCACATTGCTATTGGATTGGTAGGCAAAATGAAGAATCATACTCATCCTCCATTGTACTCTCCTGTTTTGTCTACAAACGTATTATCATGGATCTTGAATAACTTTTATTAGTTCATCTAACTTTATTTGCAGGGGATCTATATCTGGACCTGTCCATTTTCACTGATTGATTAGCAGCTGGATTTTCCAAGGTGCTATGACATTTTGAGTTTTTGACTATGATGATTTTGGCCACTTTGGCATAGCAAAAGCATGTTAGAGGATTCATTGGTCTCTGGCGTGGAAGTTTCAAGAGGAGAGTGCTCTAGAAACAAAATAAACTCAAAAAAGAAAGAATTTAGCAACCGGAGCTAACTTGCTTCTGTTGTCTCAATTTGATTCATGGTTCTGGCAGATTTTAATCTGGCTCTGATCTTGTGCTGTAATTGTTTCAGATAATGTTGGAGGAGATCTTCTCTTCTGGTACATGGAGGAAAAAATGAGCAGGCTGGTGCAGCCCTGCAGGAGGTTAGGCTGGTGAGAGTGGCAGAAAGTATTGGTTGATCATGGGTCAAATCTTCTTTCAGGTCCAGGTCCAATGACCTTGTCAGGCTTTCCAGTAGCCAGGGATTATACAACTGAAGAGATGGGGCACTACCATGAAATGGTCGGGTGCACTTCACAGGTCAACTCTAAGCTGCTTCTTTGATCAAAGGAAAATTGGAGGCGATGTACTGTAACACTGACCTGAATCTTTATACTGCATGGAATACCATGAAAGTCGATCAATCCAATTAAACTGATTAGACAAATAATATCCTTGGTTTATTATTCTTCATATTTGATCTTGCCGATGGTATTCCAATGCGGCGTTTCACACATTAATGTGGTGCTAATTGGCACTAAGGGAGTAGGTTCTTGGTGTGCTCTGAAGCTCAAGGATAACATAATTCACCCTTCAAGTGGAAGTTTGAAGAACGTGAAATTTAGGGGTTTGCCTCAAACTGCATTGTTTCTCGATCTTTGTTTTTAAATTTTAAAGTCATATTAGATTTAATTATAATCACAAAGTTGATATGAAAGAAGAGTGCCTTATAAGCCAATCGCAAGTGTGTTGCGATGAAATTTTTTTTTTATAATTTTTCAATATATATAATGACATTTATTATTTGAGGCATTGATTCATTATATTAGCTGCATCTTATTATGACTAAGATTATGATGAACCTCAAAGATTAGGATGATGATTTTAGGAGAAATGAATAGGTCATACTAGTGAGATCTAAAATCCTAAAATCTTAATTTTAAATATTTTTGGTCGTAGGAATATTGAGTCGGGGATAAATGTTCTGGATAGACTGGCACATTCTATATATGCTTAATAGAGAGGGTGACAGATCTCACTAGCTACTTGTGTGGGACACTAATACAAAGATGTGGGTGCTCATTTGAAAAATGAGTCCATTGAATTGACTCGATGAAAGAGAACATCTTATGGAAGCCTTACTTGCATGTCAAAGATAGTTCTTTAAGTGGGAGTTGTGTAAGTAATCCTTGGACTTGAGACTATCATATAATTTTGCGCACATGAACTCATATTTTGGTTCATACCCAGGTATGGTATTAAGACATGTACGGAGTGTTCTGGATATGGTGGAGTACATATGAAGGTTGTAAATAGGTCAACATGGAATCGATCGCTCCTAGTAAGAGGACATCGCATCCTGTGTATTCTCATTCGTAGATGATTTAAGAAAAATCTTTTGGCCAAAAGTAGGAAGGAGATTAGAAAGAGTTTCTAATGCTTCTTCATTGGAGTCATTATTGGTTAATTGAGAATCGATATGAATGTGTGTTTGAGTTTGACATGATTTCATATTCATGAACCTATTCAGGGTGCTGGGATAATCGAAGGATTGTATTGTACGGTAACTTGCCACTGAAGGGTATATTTGGTATTTTCATCAAATTTTTACATCTCTGGGTAGTAATGAAACGTTGCTAGACGTCAATCTTGACTTGTAGATTTTTGATCGAATTAAAGAGTTTAATTCAAATGCCAATTAGAAAGAGTTTTAATTACTGAAATCGGGTTAGCTCAATTGGACCTAAATCAGTTAGATTAAATTTTAAATAAATTAGGTCAACTTGCACCCAGATCTACTACTAGCTAGATATGGAACTCAATGAGTCACACACATATGAAAATTGGCCAAGGATCCTTTTAAAAAAGGTTGATTGAAATTTTGGATTCAATCAGGGTTTCGAAAAAGTATGCTAGCACGTGTAGAATCCTTAGCTCTTTTAGAGATCAATTTGGTCTCATGCCTTGCTTATTTGCTAGCCCAATTTAGTGAGTATTTGGGTCAGATCAAGCCACCTGGAAGCAGCTAAAAAGAGGCACCATATTTGGTGTACACGCCAAATAACTAAGAGTCCAACTTAAGGACTCTTGACGCTAATATGTAGAATGCATGCACACTTTATTTGTGGCGTGGAGATGGACTAAGAATCTTTTTGTTTTGGGCCTCTATTTTTTATGGCAAGTAGATCAGATGATAAGCCACTTAGCACACATTTTGAAGTATGAAAAATCTATTAGATTATGCATGAAAAAATTGCTTGAAGCTTTGCTGCGCATGCGACATTTTTTTTCGGACGCGCGAATGGACGCGAAGACTCATTCTGTTTAGGGAGTCTTAAGTGACTTTCTATCTGATAATTTTTATGATAAGGATCAATTTTAAATGCTGATCACCTGATAAAAATCTGAAAAATTATCAGATTAAGAAAGATTGCTTTTCACACCCTATTCTGGGTATGCGCGTGCGCGACAGGGAGAAGGTGCTCGCACGTCTCTTCGGTGAAGAGTCCTCACATATGAACTCTTATCCAAATAATGTGTCATTTGGTGATAGCCTTCATATTTGAATTAAGATTTATATGATAAAATTTTACACTAATTTGATGTGTAAAGAGATACAAAAAGCATCTCGTTCTCGACGTGTGCGTGTGAGAAGGTAGGAATCGACGTATCACCCCCTGAAGAGTCCTTCTGTTTAAGGACTCTCAGATAAGTAATACGAGGACTTGATATACCTTTCCAGATGAGGTGTGCCTTCTCTGTTAGTGCCCCATCTGGTGCTATAAATAGGGGTCGGCAGATGGGGTGATCATTCAATTCTTATATCCCCTATCCACTCCCTCTCTCCCTCTCTTACAACTCTAGGTTTTAGGACAAGGCTTGTTCTTTTAAGACAAGCCTAATCCTAATAGCTCTAAGGGTTTAAGAGGTCTAGAAAAAGATAGTCAAGTCTAGTGGATGGTTCAAAAAGGTTCAGACTCAGGTCTGGAGGAAGATCTTATCGATTAGTGACTGGTTGAGTTCTAGAGGCTAGAACTCTTGGAGCAAGGTGAAGAAGAAGCGCTGTCCTTGGTTCAATTTTCGTGTGGATCACCATTAGAGGGCAGACACTTGGACGCCTCGTAAAAATTGAATTAGCGTTACAAGTATTCTTCTGATTCAAATTTATTTTATTGTACTTTGATTGATATAGTCAAGAGTTTCTGGGCATTAGGGTTTTCGGTGCATCGGATATTTTTAATGAAAATTTTAAACATCTAATCCTTCCACTACGCTATCGGAACCCAACAGTGGTATTAGAGCCTACCTTGATTTATATAATCAAAGATTAGAATGTTATCTTGATTGTGATCAAACATGAAATTTTGGTTTGGTTCAAGTCGGCTCAAG
Organism: Elaeis guineensis; assembly: GCF_000442705.2. Classification (NCBI taxonomy): domain Eukaryota; kingdom Viridiplantae; phylum Streptophyta; class Magnoliopsida; order Arecales; family Arecaceae; genus Elaeis; species Elaeis guineensis. The sequence continues at coordinate 166,325,646 of NC_025993.2, read as the reverse complement.
GGTTGAACCCGATTGAACATCCAAACCCTAGTATGTCTTAGAGATATGTTTTAAATATAAAATACATGATATATATGTAGAATTTTCTTAGTAGCTAAGTACTCTAATTGAGGTTCATTACCAGACTGTCCAGTCATAAGAGCAAGTAGGGTTCAGAGACCCTCTCTTCTTATTCAATAGGGTACTCTTATGGCGCGTAGGGGTGTCATTGTGATGTCCTAAGAAAAAGAACCGCTAAAAGAATATTTTATATTCATGCATGTTATTAGAACTTTATGCATATGTGATATGCTTGAGATGCTTAGTTATAATCATATTGAATGATTATGATTTCATATCTTAGAGATATAAATAGATATCATGATTAGTTGTTATGATTATTAAGATATAACTATAATAGTGCATCATTGTGATTGAATTAGGATGTGCTTGAGACCATTAAAGTCTTCATAAAAATTATATTAAGTTGTAATGTTATGAATCAGTAGTTGACCTATTTCTTGAATCGATTAATCAATTGGTGCCTAAGGAGTGTTTCAAGTACGGTGGTTATTTAATTGGTTCCGTTGCTGGCCTGGCCAATTTTATTGGTGTCTAAGAAAAGCAATGGGGGGATCCCCACCAATCTTAACACTTTCCTGGCCAATTAGATTAGTTCGAATCTTGAATGAAGGTAGCTCAGTATTTAGAACACTACATATGCCTTCTTTCATGCCTAGTCAATATCCTATCAAAAATCATAAAAGGTTTGTTGTGATATCCACAAGGCTTGCTATGGAGATTGATGTGGGTTTGTCTTGGTGCATATTATATGCTTTACGTCATATTTGGATATGTTGCTTTGTTGTGATATCCACAAGGACAACATTTTTCAGATATGACTGTATAGAAATGAAGGGTCTGACTTAACTAAAAATACTATAGTTTGTTGTGATATCCACAAGGCTATGAGTATTTTTAGAGGCAAGTTATGGTGAGAGTTGCATGAGATGTAATTGGATAGATTTTTCTACCTTTGAATCCATTGAGGTTTATTATGATATCCACAAGGTTTCATTGAGGGATTAGGATCTCAACCCCATTAAGAAACTAGATTAGGGTTTCTTATTTGCCATAGAAGAGGGCTATGGTATCCGATAAAATAGTGGGAGACATAACTAGTTTTTAAAAGTCCTCACTAGTTATGCATGTCAAACTTGAGTGGTTTGCTTATACTATTATTCTTTATTTATGTAGATTTAAGTCTGCATTATGGCTTCTTTATTTTCACTAATAACACTATAGATAAAAATATGTTGACCGATCCCAACTATGTGGATGGGTTGAGGAACTTGCAAGTTAGGTTCATATCAGAGAAGAACTCTAATATTCTGGATATTTCTGACCTTGAGATGGTCAGTAATAATGAGAAGGCAAAAGATGTCCATATAAATATTAGCTATTTATTTTGTGGCAAGTTTGGACATCGAGAGTATAATTGCAAGAATAATCTTGCAAGTTTGAAGCAGGGTGCAAGTATAGCATCAAAAGGTGTGTATATGATACAAACCTATTTTTCATTGAGTGGCTCAGACTCTGATACTTAGGCATTAGATACCGCCTGTGGATCACATATTTGTAATTCATTACAGCGACTATAGAATATCAAAGGTCTGAAAAGAGGTGACCTCGAGCTTTATAGCGCAAGTGGAGAGTCCATTAGCGCAGAAGCTGTGGGAACCTGTATGCTTGATTTACCTTCAGGAAAAATTTTAGTATTGAAAGACTGTTATTATATGCCAAAGGTCATTAGAAATATTATTTCTATACCTTTGTTATTAAAACAAGGTTATGAAATAAGGCTAATGGGAAATGGATGCTCTATTTTCTTTTCTAATGAATTTTATGACAGTGGTTATATTGATAAAAATCTTTTAATTCTTGCACTCAATGAAAATATTTTTTATATTAAAAGAAATATGAAAAGAAAGAGAGAAGATGTGAATATCACATATCTCTGGCTTTGCCGTCTTGGTTATATTAGTGAGTCAAGGATAAACAAGTTATACAAAGAGAAATTTTTTGACCCGTATGATTATGAATCATTCAGAATTTGTGAATCTTGTCTCATGGGTAAGATGATCAAGACTCTATTTTCTGGACATGAAGAGAGGGCAAATGAGTTGTTAGCCCTAGTACATACGGATGTATGTGAACCAATGACAACTCAGGCTAGAGATGGATACTCCTATTTTATTACCTTTACAGATGATTTATCAAGGTTCGGATATGTGTATCTTATGAAACATAAATTCGAAGCCTTTGATAAGTTCAAGAAGTATCAATGCATGGTTGAGAAATAAACTAAAAAAAGTATCAAAGTTCTTCGATTTGATTGAGGAGGAGAATACTTATCTAGTGAATTTTTTGATCATCTTAAAAGTAAAGGTATTCTCTTTGGATAGACCCTTTCTTATACACCTCAGTTAAATGGTGTAGCAGAAAGGAGAAATCATACTTTAATGGATGTAGTGCGGTCCATGATATACTTTACTGATCTCCCAATATCTTTTTGGGGATATACCTTAGAGACTGCCATATACATATTAAATAAAGTACCTTCAAAGTCTGTTGCAAGCACACCATATGAGATATGGAAGGGAAGGAAGCCTAATCTTAAACATCTTAAGATTTGGGGCTGTCCAGCTTATGTCAAAAATATTTTTAGACACAAGTTTAGTGCTACATCAGACAAGTGTAGATTTGTAGGGTATCCTAAAAAAACTAATGGATACTATTTCTACCACCCTACTGATCAAAAAGTATTTGTTAGTAGGCACGCCACTTTCTTGAAGAATGAATTCATCCAAAAAGGAGGTAGTGGGAGGAATATTGAACTTACTGAAGTTCATGATCTGCAAATTGATCCAGAAAAATCAGTAGTTGGACCACAAGAAGATCCTCAATCAGAAGTACCTAAAGATGAGGTACATTCACAATACACACCTTCTCTCTGAAGATCAGATAGAGTGCATCAAGCACCTCTGAGATATGGTTTTGTCATTGAGAATGACAATTCGATCAATATCATTCAAGATGATGATCCACTGACCTATTCGGAAGCTGTCATGAGTAAAGACTCAGATAGATAGCTGGAAGCTATGAAATCTGAGATGGACTCGATGTACACTAACGAAGTGTGGACCTTGGTTGATGCACCTAAGGGTGTGACCCCAATAGGGTGCAAGTGGGTCTTTTAAAAGAAGATTGGAGTAGATGACCAAGTAGAAACCTACAAAACTAGGTTGGTGGCGAAGGGTTTTAGACAAAAACAAAGAATTGACTATGATGAAACCTTCTCACCAGTGGTTATGCTCAAGTCCATTAGGATTTTGCTTGCTATAGCAGCATACTACGATTATGAGATATGGCAGATAGATATCAAGACTGTATTCCTCAATGATAATCTAGAGGAAGAAGTCTATATGACTCAGCCAGAGGGATTTATCTCAAGAGGGAGGACAAATCAAGTATGCAAGCTAAAGAGATCCATCTATGAATTAAAGCAGGCTTCGAAGAGTTGGAACATCCGATTTGATATGACAGTCAAAGAGTTTGGTTTTATCAAAAATAAGGATGAACCATGTGTGTATAAGAAGACAAGTGGGAGTACTGTTGTCTTCTTGATTTTGTATGTCGATGACATACTGCTCATTGGGAATGATATCCCAATAATGCAATCGGTCTAGACTTGACTATCGAATAAGTTTTTCATGAAAGACTTGGATGAAGCATCCTATATACTGGGTATAAAGATCTATAGAGATAGAACTAAAAGGATGTTAGGCTTATCCCAGTCACGGTACATAGATCTCATATTAAAGAGGTTTAATATGGAGACTAGTAAGAGAGGTTACCTGCCTGCAAGTCATGGTATACGTCTTTCAAAGAAAATGTGTCTTAAGACACCAGAAGAGAGGATCATTGGAAAGCGGATGATAGCAAGTTAATATCAGGGTATGTGTTTACCTTAAATGATGGGGTAGTGAGTTGAAAGAGTTTTCAGCAGCAAATAATATCTGACTTAGTTATTGAGGCAGAGTACATCGCTGCTAGTGAAGTCATTAAGGAAGCTGTCTGGATGAAAAAAGTTCATCATGGATTTAGGAGTCGTTGCTAAGAATAAAGGACTGGTGTCATTCTATTGTGATTACACTGAGGTCGTTATTCAAGCTAAGGAACCTAAGTCTCATTATAGATCCAAGCACATCCTCAGACGCTTCCATCTCGTTAAAGACAAGATGCTGTCCTTGAATGAGTAGACAAAAAGAACAATATAGCAGACCCATTCACTAAGGCCATACCATAGCAGCTAAATGATCGCCATCTTGATTGTATGAGATACAAAGGCAATTGACTTTAGTGCAAGTAGGAGATTGAAAGAAGAGTGCCCTATAAGCCAATTGCAAGTGTGTTGCGATGGGACTTTACTTTATAATTTTTCAACTCATGTAATGACATTTATTATTTGAGGCATTGATTCATCATATTAGCTGCATCTTATTATGACTAAAATTATGATGAACCTCAAAGATTAGGACAATGATTTTAGGAGATATGAATGGGTCATGCTAGTGAGACCTAAAATCCTAAAACTCTAATCTTCAATATTCCTGGTTGTAGGAACATTGAGTCGGAGATCAATATTCCAGATAGACTGGCACATCTTATGTATGCTCAATAGAGAGGATGACAGATCTCACTAGCCACTTGTGTGGGACACTAATACAAGAATGTGGGTGCTCATTTGAAAAATGAGTCCACTGAATTGACTCGATGAAAGAGAACATCTTATGGAAGCCTTACTTGCATATAAAAAATGGTTCTCTAAGTGAGAGTTGTGCAAGTAATCCTTAGATCTGAGACCATCATAAAATCTTGTGCACATGAACCTATATTTTGGTTCATATCCAGGCATGGCACTAAGACATGTATGGGGTGTTCTGAATATGGTGGAGTGTATATGAAAGTTGTGAGTAGGTCAACATGGAATCGATCGCTCTTAGTAAGAGGAGATTGCATCCTGTGTATTCTCATTCGTAGATGACTCAGAAAAATCTTTTGGCCAAAAATAGGAAGGAGATTAGAAAGAGTTTCTAATGCTTCTTCATTGGAGTCATCATTAGTTAATTGAGAATCGATATGAATGTGTTTGAGTTTGACATGATTTCATACTCATGAACATATTCAGGGTGCTGGGATAATCGAAGGATTATATTGCATGATAATTTGCCACTGAAGGGCATATTTGGTATTTTCATTAAATTTTCATATCTTCTGGATAATCATGATATGTTGCTAGACGTCAATCTTGACTTGTAGGTTTTTGATCGAATTAAAGAGTTTAATTCGAACGCCAATTAGAAAGAGTTCTAATTACTGAAATCGGATTAGCTCGATTGGACCTAAATCAGTTAGATTAAATTCTAATCAAATTAGATCAACTTGTTAGGATTTGATGTCTCAAGATTCAATCCACATTGAGCCCACAGCGAGGTTCGCGGTGAAAAATGGAGTCCAACGAGACCAAGATCATCCGAAACGAAGCTCGGATGGAGGAGATACGAGCTTTTGAAGTCGGCACGAGATTCGAGGCGGTGGAGGACCACCGACGACCGGCGGCGGGCGGCAGCGGCGTGCGGGACAAGCGACCCAGGCCCGCGCGAGACGCGCGACCCACGCGGGCGGACGGCCCAGGCAGGGCGGGACGAGCGACGCAGGCTCGCATGCAGGAGCGGGCCGGCCAAGGCCCAGGCGGCCTGCCTGGCCCTTTACCCCGGTCCACCGTGGACCGGGCGGTCCACGGCTGGGCCTGTGGAACGCGCGGGCGTTTCCCATGCATTTCGCACAGTCCACGGCACTATTCCGTGGACCGATCGCGATCGGAGGGCGTGGGTTGATCTATTTTTTGATCTGACGGTTCAGAACCTGATTTGGATTGATTAAGGACTCTTAAACCTAATCTAATTAGGTTTTAACCCTTTAAAAGGGCCTGTGGACGAACAGTAAAGAGTGGTTCGGGTTTTCTCACCGTACAGAGCCGTACGAACCCGAGAGAAGAGAGAGGCGGAAGCGTTGTTGTGAGAGAAGGAGCAGAGCTCCTGGATAGCGGTCGTCAGGCACTTCAGGGATTCAGGGGGTCTTCCAAGAGAGAGAGAGCTTTTGTGAGGAAAACTTCTAGTGAAAGAGAATTGGGTGTACAAGGATTGAGGGTGAGGTCTCCTTTTATAAAATTTTCTTTTTCATAGTGAAGTTTGCATGTCCCGTAGAGGCGAGCCCTTTTGTGGCTGATCCACGTATTTTAATTATTTTTTTTTGTTTTGTTTCTTCTTTCTTCCTGCTGCATCGCGTGGTACTGAAAGGATCTTGGGAGGTGGTGTCCTGGCCAGACATCCACCCAACAAGTGGTATCAGAGCAAGACAGTACAAGGACGCAGATTGCAGCGGTGGTGAGCAAGACTGAAGATGGAAAAGATGAGAACAATCAAGATGGAGATCAACAAGTTCGATGGTAAGAGCAATTTCTCCTTGTGGCAGGCAAGGGTGAAGGACGTGCTCATCCAACAGGGGTTGATCGATGCTCTCTTGTGCGATGAGAAGCCGACCATCATGGAGGTACGGGATTGGAAACGGCTACAGATGCAGGCGGTGAGTACCATCTGCATGTACCTAGCGGATGAGGTGGTGATCCATGTGCTGAGCGAGACTTCTCCGATGGTGCTGTGGTCGAAGCTCGAGGAGTTGTACATGGCGAAGTCTCTCACCAATACTCTTTTCCTCTGGAGGCAGTTCTACCAACTGCAGATGACTGAGGGACAGAGCGTGCAGGAGCATCTCAGCCATTTCCAGAAAATCCTCACCGACCTCCTCAGCGTTGGTGAGAATGTTGAGGAGAAGACCAGGGCGCTAGTTTTGCTGGCGTCGCTTCCCCCTTCGTACGAGTCCTTGGTGACTGCTCTTCTAGTGGGAAAGAGCACTATCAAGATGGACGAGGTCACCGCGGCGATACTCCAGAACGAGGTTCTCAGGAGGGAGAACCCAGCTTCGAGCTTAGATGGCGGTAGCTCAGCTTTGGTGGCTTCTGGAGGAGTAGGAGGCGGTAGACGGAGTGACAGGAGATCGCAACGAGGGCGGTCCAAGTCTAGGAGGGACTTGAGCAAAATCAGGTGTTACCGGTGTGAGGAGTTGGGGCATCTAGCCCGAGATTATCTTCAACCCAAAAATCGGACGGTGGCTGCTGTAGCGACGGCCGGCAGTGATTCAGATGGAGATGTCCTGGAGATATCTGATGAGGTATCTACTTCTTTCCAGTAGTGGATATTAGATTCTGCATGCCCCTATCATGTGTGTTGCAGAGAGGAGCAGTTTGACTCTCTGGAGAACAGTGAGGGCACTGTATATCTGCCGGATGGATCGAGCTGTGCGATCAGAGACATTGGGACGGTTAGCTGGAGGACACATGACGGTGCAGTGAGGAGATTGGGGGAGGTCCGATACATATCCGATTTCAGACGGAATCTTATCTCACTTAGCAGACTGGATTCGAGAGGCTACAGGACGGTAGCTGGTGGAGAAATCCTGAGGGTGTTACGCGGCGATAGGATTGTGCTGGAGGGGAAGAAGGGGAGCAGAAGACATTATTACCTGGCAGGGAGCCCAGTGCGAGGTGGAGCTTCGGGAGCCAGGTGGAGCTCAGAGCGAGGTGGAGCTCCAAGAGGCGGATCGAGCACGAGACAGGAGACTCGAGAGGACGAGAGGCGACGTCGCAAGGTGAGATTCCTATTGCCGCAGGATGATGCCCCGAGCAGGTCTCAGGTCAGAAGGAGCACAGCATACGATGGAGATGGGATCGAGTAGCCTAGTTCGACTCCCATGTTTGCCCATCCATGATCAGCAGGCGATTGCCCCAGGGCATGGGGGCGAGGAGATCCAGAAGCTCTCGGAGTTTGGAGGAGGCCAAATATCGAGTCGAGATGGAGATTGTTAGGATTTGATGCCTCGAGATTCAGTCCACATTGAGCCCATAATGAGGTTCGCGGCGAAAAACGGAGTTCAACGAGATCAAGATCACCCGAAATGGAGCTCGGATGGAGGAGATACGAGCTTTTGAAGTCGGCATGAGATTCGAGGCGGTGGAGGACCACCGACGACCGGCAGCGGGCGGCAGCAGCGCGGCCGCAGGCGGCAGCGTGCGGGATGTGCGACCCAGGCCCGCGCAGGATGAGCGACCCACGCGGGCGGGCGACCCAGGCGGGCACGCGGCCCAGGTGCGCGCAGGCCCGCGCGCGGGAGCGGGCTGGCCCAGGCCCAGGCAGCCTGCCTGGCCCTTTACCCCGGTCCACCGTGGACCGGGCGGTCCACGGCTGGGCCTGTGGATCGTGCGGGCGTTTTCCACGCATTTTGCGCGGTCCACGGCACTATTCCGTCGATCGATCGCGATCGAAGGGCGTGGGTTGATCTGTTTTTTGATCTGACGGTTCAGAATCTGATTTGGGTTGATTAAGGACTCTTAAACCTAATCTAATTAGGTTTTAATCCTTTAAAAGGGCCTTTAGATGAACAGTAAAGAGTGGTTCGGGTTTTCTCGCTGTATAGAGCCGTACGAACCCGAGAGAAGAGAGAGGCGGAAGCGTTGCTGTGAGAGGAGCAGGGCTCTTGGACAGCGGTCGCCAGGCACTTCAGGGGTTCAGGGGGTCTTCCAAGAGAGAGAGAGCTTTTGTGAGAAAAACTTTTAGTGAGAGAGAATTGGGTGTACAAGGGTTGAGAGTGAGGTCTCCTCTTGTAAAATTTTCTTTTTCATAGTGAAATTTGCATGCCCCGTGGAGGCGAGCCTTTTTGTGGCTGATCCACGTTTTTTGATTGTTTTTCTTTTATTTTGTTTCTTCTTTCTTCCTGCTGCATCGCGTGGTACTGAAAGGATCTTGAGAGGTGGTGTCCTGACCAGACATCCACCCAACACAACTTGCATCTGAACCTACTACTAGCTAGATGTGGAACCCAATGGGTCACACACATATGAAAATTGGCTAAGGATCCTTTTAAAAAAGGTTGATTGGAATTTTGGATTCAATCAGGGTTCCGGTAAGCATGTTAGCACGTGTGGAATTCCTAGCTCTTTTAGAGATTAATTTAGTCTCATGTCTTGCTCATTTGCTAGCTCAATTTGGTGAGAATTTGGGTCAGGTCAAGCCACCTGGAAGTAGCTAAAAAGAGGCACCATATCTGGTGTACACGCCAAATAACTAAGAGTCCAACTTAAGAAGGACTCTTGGCGCTAATATGCAGAATGCATGCGTACTTTATTTGTGGCGTGGAGAAGGACTAAGAATCCTTCTGTTTTGGGCCTTTATTTTTTATGGCAAGTAGATCAGATGATGAGCCACTTAGCACACCTTTTGAAGTATGAAAAATCTATTAGATTGTGCGTGAAAAAATTGCTTGAAGCTTTGCTGCGCGCGCGACAGTTTTTTCTGGACGTGCGAAGGGACGCGAAGACTCCTTCTGTTTAGGGAGTTTTTAAGTGACTTTCTATCTGATAATTTTTGTGATAAGGATCAGTTTTAAGTGCTGATCACTTGATAAAAATCTGAAAAATTATCAGATTAAGAAAGATTGCTTTTCACACCCTATTCTGGGCGTGCATGCGCGCGATAGGGAGAAGGTGCTCGTGCGTCTCTTCGGTGAAGAGTCCTTCTCACATATGAACTCTTATCCAAATAATGTGTCATTTGGTGATGGCCTTCATATTTGAATAAAAGTTTATGTGGCAAAATTTTACACTAATCTGATGTGTGAAGAGATGCAAAAAGCATCTCGTTCTGGGCGTGTGCGCGTGAGAAGGCAGGAATCGACGTATCACCCCTTGAAGAGTCCTTCTATTTAAGGACTCTCAGATAAGTGATACGAGGACTTGATATACCTTTTCAGATGAGGCGTGCCTTCTCTGTTAGCGCCCCATCTGGTGCTATAAATAGGGGTTGGCAGATGGGGTGATCATTCAATTCTTATATCCCCTATCCACTCCCTCTCTCCCTCTCTTACAACTCTAGGTTTTAGGACAAGGCTTGTTCTTTTAAGACAAGCCTAATCTTAATAGCTCTAAGGGTTTAAGAGGTCTAGAAAAAGATGGTCAAGTCTAATGGATGGTTCAGAAAGGTTCAGACTCAGGTTTGGAGGAAGATCTTATCGATTGGTGGCTGGTTGAGTTATGGGGGCTAGAACTCTTGAAGCAAGGTGAAGAAGGAGCGCTGTCTTTGGTTCAATTTTCGTGTGGATCACCGTTGGAGGGCGGACACTTGGATGCCTCGTGAAAATTAGATTAGCGTTACAGGTATTCTTCTGATCCAAATTTATTTTATTGTACTTTGATTGATATAGTCAAGAGTTTCTGGGCATTAGAATTTTTGGTGCATCGGGTGTTTTTAATGAAAATTTTAAACACTTAATCCTTCCACTGCGCCATCGGAACCCAACATGATATACAAAAAATGAAAAACTAATGTAAATTGGGTCAGCTTGTTATCATTTGTCTCTCTGAACTTGCACAGCTTAGGGGCTGTTTGGTAGGGGATGATATTTCATATCACCCTAGTGATGTGAGCTAGGTGATGTGATCACTTTATTTGGTGTTGCAAAATTACATCCAGTGATGAAGGATTCGGTGATAAATTCAGTGATAGCATTACTACACAATACAGTGATGCTATCACCACACATACCTCAAGTGATAGCATATCACCGGATACTGGTGATGTGTTGAAATTATTTTGAAACAAAAATATAAATTGGAGAGAAAATAAAAATCCTCATTGTCTTTTTCTATAGATACCTATCTACCAGATGTCAATTTTATTTTTATTGACAGATTTAGTTAAATGGTATGGATATTTTTTATTTATTTATTAGATACCTATTTTGGTGGGCTAAATCATTCCTAATGGGCAGCCTTAATATTGATGGTCAAAATTGGCTGAGTCTAGTCAAGTCTGATTATATATAATATTATTGCAAAATCATTTTAATAGCTTTATCAAAATAAATACCTATAATAATAATAATAAATAAATAAATAAATATTATTATTACTACCGCTATATGTTTTTATGAGGAGTTGTGAACGAAGAATGTTTAATCAAGTTGTAGAGTAATTATTATGTACTAATGTATAAGATTATTTATGGTATTTTATACATTATCACTATCACTATTTGGTGATATACCAAACACAGTGAAGTTTTATTTCTAGTGATATTTCAGTGATATATCAAACACGATGATCACATATCACCCCAGTATTTGCACATCACCCCAGTGATCACATTATCCCAGTGACTACATCATCGGTGATATACCAAACAGCATCTTAGGGTATGGGTTTAGTTGTTTGGCAAAAAAACTCTTTTGTCTGTTATGTGTGAGTGTGATATACGAAAGAGTTCAAGATTTGTAGTGGGAGCATTATGTTGGATCCACCCATCAACTATTTTGCTAGCACCCATCCTAAACATGAATTTAAGGGTGAATAGGTTTACAAGCACTATAAGCACAAATTCAAAAGTTGATCATGCATTATGTTTCAGGCATCTCCTTGCATGGCTTCATCTCATGGGCAAAAAACTCTTCACATGGTTATCGTTCTCTTGTTGCTTTTTTGTTCTGAAAGGGTCATGCTGCAACTTCTTCCCCTGCTAAGAACTGTACTGGGCTTTCCGGCACTTGACAGGTATTCAGTTTAAACTGGTTTTAAACGATTTAATGGTGGTGCCCATATTTGGCTGTTAATTTACAGTTCTCTGCAGCTATGTTGCTTTAGATGTCACTCCGACAGGTATGCCATAGACATCAGAATCAGGTCTCCTATAGATGTCAACCAGATATGCCATAATAGTGTCTGTCCTCCTTGGAGAACAGAATCCTCCACCCTTTCAAATGTCATCATTTTTTCAAGACATCATAGATGTGAACCATGCCCATTATACACTTATTAGTCCAAGAATGTTGATGCAACAACTTTTTTACATTATACTCGCACATATTTATGTATAAGCTGCCACAGATAATCTTTACGTTGCCTGGATAATCTACATTTGAAAGTACTTCAAGTTCTGTGGTGTTTGGTAATATACATATGAAGTGCACTTGCATATGAGACTTATTATCCTATCTTCCTTCATAAATATTTCACAGTACCCTTTTACAAAACAAATCTCACCAAACTGCATGTGGAGTCTCTTGAAAGTTAATTGGAGTGTGATACATGGTTGGTAGTGATTGACTTGGGGAACGGTGGATGGTAGATCCTATTGTCATATTGATAGTTGGATATATTAACTACTCATTCTCTTTTGGAGAAAAACAATTGGTTAAGTGCTCTTGCAAACGAATTTTTATAATTGGAGCCAAATATCAGTATCACCTGAAACCGGTTGCTCCATTTTCAGGATGATATGCAGCAAATCACCTGATTGAGTTGGTGGTTTGAAACCCCCACATCATGGTTTTGGAACAGCAAATGAATTAATTGTATGAATTGGTAAATAGTGTGGAAGCAAGGGGATGTTGCTCGGACTGGACGCTTTCGGCTTGTTCAAAAATCATTGAGTTTAAGCTTGTCTGGACTTTGCTCAGCGTTTAATATCTCCAATTATAAGACGATTACTAGAAGTTTCCTTTGGAACGCAATGATTACTACTTCCGTTTGCAAGATAACATTTTATTCTAAAATTATGGCCTTCATAAAAAATGCAATATAATATGATGCAATCCATTTGTAAACGACACATAAATGTGACCTCTCACGTTGATATGCAAGTTCTTGTTTTGATTCAAATAATCATATAGTTATGATTTGGAGGGCATGAGATATCGAAGCATAAACGAGCATGAAAATGGAATGATTGACAATTGTGCAACCCTGACACCCCCTCTCCTCGAGTGATTACGCTGTATCTTAAGGCGATATGGTTACAGCATGATTCCAATCTATTGTAGTATGATCTTTAGAAGATTTTGGATCCCATGGCTACAAAAAGATTCTGAATTTCTCCATAAAAGGTACATCCACTTTGGCATTAAATTCTCAATTGTCTTTTCTTTTATATATTCATCTCTCTGATTGATTTAAGCATTGAAGAGTCCGATCGAAGCCAATACGAGTTCTCTGTTCTGTAAATTGATGAAAGCTGATGAAAGCATTATACATCGCTGATCCAAAAAGCAGCGGCAACAGATAGGATAGTCGTTCGAAATAACTTTTGGTTCTGCTTTTGAACCCGTAAGTGCTCCACTTTCATTGGTTCCTAGGACATAATAATGATAAAAGGTTTATATGACGGAAATCTTGTCAAAGAATGATGAGTAATGACCACCATAATGGTCATCGGCTTTGTTCAAAGTAAATGTAGTAGTAATCATGCCTAATAAAATAGAGAAGTGATAATTCGAAAGCCTTTTTCTATGGTGGATGTAGCTTTCGCTTGGTAGATGAAGGACATATTTTGCTCGGATATGTTTCACATTGTTGGTTTTGATGCGTATTGGTCTATATGATGACCATGCTTTCCAGTCATGTCCATATTCTTGACACCTCGCATAAGAAGTTGCTCAACTCCGTTTTAATTAGTCAGTTCCTTTTTATGTATTTGTTTGTGAACTTCAATTATTTCTTTTTATTTTCCGTTTTACTTGCTAATATCTATGAACTATTGAAAAGCTTAAGCATCTGTCATTTCTTTGGTTAGTTTTACCTTATTTGAGTTTATAAAGTTATTTTGCTGGCTACTTCAGACTTGTGAACCTTTTCCCTTCTTATTCTGAGCTTCTTTCCTTGCACTTATTCTAGACTTTTATTTTGCATATCGATATAAAATTATATTGGTATTTTCATCTCGTCTTTTGTTTTTTTCTACCACTGCGAATGGATCAAACCCTTAATGGCAAGCCATGGACTAAAATGGAGCTCCATTGAGGTCAGGTGATCTAGTTCTTAGGTATGGATGGTATTGGACATGCATTGAGGGTATCGAAGGGATCCCTTCTAATGACTTCAGGCTTGTCAATGCCCACAAAGGGTGATTTAGTGGCTCTTTCAGCTTCATAAGGCTTCTACTGCGGTGGCTCGGCCGTATGAGCTTTGTTGCCCTTATATAGCTCAGTTAGATTTGAGAGAAGGCTTTATACAGTGGGCTTATGTTCTTTGAGGCTCATGGTAATTGTTGCCCTTGCATGGGTCGTTGTAGGTTTTAGAGAAGCTTATACACTTGGCTCATACCAAGTGCAGCTCATGGTGAAGAAACTAATACAGCTTGGGGCACATAAATCGTGCCATCAATTGGATCACATAGTAAATGTTTTACCATTTAAAATATAGTTATTTTTGAGTTTATGCATCTAGTCATCCTTACGAGAGAGTTAAATTTACAATTCAGAAATTAATAAAACTTGGGCTAGTTTCCTCGAGAGGTTCTCCTCGTTGGACAAAATTATCTTTTAATTATTATTTGTATCTCCCTTTCTTTGTAGCTCAAAAATTGTTGATTAAAGAGTTCCTTGAAGAATCTAAAAAGTTTGTATCTCATAGATATTTGATTTGATTCTCTCTACGTTTTCACATATAACATTTTTGTTTTCTGGTCTCATCAAACTAAGAAATACTAGAGCCTAGGACTGCAAGTGCTGCCGAAAAGACCGCAATCTCATCTGTTCTTGGGTCCTTTACCCAAATCTGAAAGATTTCTAGCCTCCTCAATCAAGTTTCTATTCCAAATTAAAACTCCCAACTGGATCCACAATTGGATCATGCCAATGTCTCTGATCTAATCAGCTCCCAGTTGAATAGTGGTGATAAAAATAAAGAAGAAGAAGAAGAAGAAGAAGAGGAGGAGGAGGAAAGACAGGATCCCACTTCCAGAACTTGGACCAGCTTATCAAGATATTGCATCAAACTTGAAGTAAACATGGAGAAATTAGTAGTTGGACTAAGTCCATCGGTTGAATGGTGAACTAGTTCAACTGGGACAAAAAAAGAAAGAGAAGAGAAAGAAGAAAAAAACAGTTGAGGAGCCTCTTTATCCCCGTTAACTTGTTGGTTGGATCGGTCTATCATTGAGCTGGTGGACTTAATCCAACTAACAATTTTTCATGAGCACGCAATGAATGAAAAATGCGAGGGAGCAACCTCGAGGAACCAGCACACCATGTGCTTAAGGAAGTGGGCCCCACCTTTGTTCTTTATAAAGTCCAGTGTACTGTACGGAAGATCTGGTCGCCTGGGGGCTCGGGGAACCAAGTTGCAGCGTGGGAATGCATGCTTGGAAACTGCGGTTTCCCACAAGAAGGTGTGGAAGCCGTGGGGATTGGAGGCTTTAGACTGAAGCGTTCCTCCACTCGAAAGTATGATCATGTGCATCCCACAAAGTTCTCATGAGAAACCTGTCAAAGAAATTATAAAAATCGTTTGATATTTTAGGTAATCTTGGAGAGTGAGACGGGTATATTATTGGCAATTCAAAACTATCACTTAGTCCTGGATCCATATGGAATCATTGGGACACCGCACTTTAGCTGAACTGATTTTGGTGATAGGGCCTCGTCTTTATTCGATCCTTTTTCATTTTGATTTCATGTTAATCATGAACGTAGATATTTCTCAAGCACTCTTGAGCTACCGGATTTGGATTTGGCTAGGTTCTGAATGATTTAAATCTTATTTGTTTGTCTCCAAGTTGTCTTAATATCATTTTTATCTTTGTTTGGGTCCGAAGCCTATCATCTGATGTTGAAAAAATCCAATTTAATCATCAATATCAAGCGAATCGGGCATACAATTTATCCTGTTACCTGGCTATTTGCTGAATAATAAGAGTTGTCCAAATATTAATTGCTGTTTCTCATCAAAAATATTGTTCTTATCTAAGAGCTCTAATTTTTCTTGTGTTTTTATTCTATAGGTGTGGACCAGAATGCCTATTTTGTTCATCGACTTCACTACTGGTGCACACATTATTCAATGTAAGAACTTATCCAGAAATAGTAGTTTGATTGTTGAATTGGTTAAAAGGGAAAAGTAAAGCTACAGATAGATCAAGACTTGGTCCCAACCCAATTAGACCTGATCCTATCTATTTTTAAACATCCATGAATCAGGTCTAGGTCAACTATGGGACGTGATATGGAAATCAGGTCCCGTCTATATCATATATCTTCTGATCCAACCCTACCGAATAATATCCAAGTCAAGTTTGGATCAATAAAAAATAAATCCAATCCAGCTTGACCCAGCTTAACCCAACTCAGCAATCCAAATTACAGAAGACCCCTTCAGCTTCATCCTAAATATCTTTAAACCATATTTAGTTAATTCCTTTCTTTTCACTTCGACAATCCCATCTCCTCTCCATTCTTTGACTTAAATATATTTAGATTTTCATTATTTATTTTAGTAGATTCTTACCTATGATATCCTCAAACATATCAATGTTTATTTCCTTAAAGCATAGTAAACTTGTAACTTAAAACCAATCATTTTCTTTGTTCTAGTTTAAAAAAGGTTTTCTTGAATAGAAATTTCTGTTTAAGTTAGTTCAGTACTTTTATTTAAGATTTTAATTATTTATATTAAATTACTAATTATTATATTTTTTTTGTTATAAAATAATAGGCTAAATATTTTATCCAAACCATAGATATCATTTGATCCAATCCCTACATAAACTTGAATATTTTGGATCGGGTCCCGATCATACTTAATGCTAACCCAACCTAATCGGCCTATTGGCTCTAAAATATTTTCTATGAGCCAAGAATGACTTAACCCAATCGACCAATGGATTGGGTCTAGATCCAACATTAAGGCTCGAACAAAAAACATGGTTTGATTGGGGTCAAGCATACTCCCATTTGACCCTAACCTATTCGCAGCCCTATAGAAAGATGATCATTGCGTCTTGTAAGATTAAAATTTTCAAATATACATCAGTTTGCATAATGTATCCACTAGCAATATATGTGCGTTAACTAAGGTAAACATTTGCATTTATCGGAGCATAAAAGCACAACATGAGTGTGAAACAATACTGCGGCAAAAACACACGGGTAGAGCTAAGGCTTCAACTAGAATTTCATAAAATAATTCAGCTCAATTTAGGACCTTATCGTCATAATCCAATCAATTGCCAATTATATCCTATTCGAATGAGCCTATTTCTATAGAATCTTGGTGGCATCTATCGATTGTTCCGGTTCCACACCACAATGACTCATGGTGCACGTACTCACCATGTCGCACCACCAGTATTTCTCCACGTGGCATGACCTGAAGGGACCCCAAGGCCAACCAGCAAGCAGCACGTGGCACGGTCTCTCTCACACAGCATGGTATGGAATCGACTCGATGAGCTGGCCCGGCTCTCAAAAGGCGCCCACTGCTTCAGAAGTTTGGGCGGCACGCCCTCGTGTTCTCAAACCTTTCATGGAGTCCAAGATTTTTCATATTAACTATGAGTTTAACTGATGGTGCTAATCATACGGAAGGGGCTGATGATCAATTCAAGGAGCCCATGCATGTTCCTTCGGCTCCGGATTTGATGCTCTTGCTACTTTGGGAGCTGCAATCCGTTGGCCAAAGTTGGCTTCCGAATCCTACGTTAATTGGAATCAAAGTTCTTTAGCAGTGTTTTTTCTGTTCTTTTTCCAATCAATAATTAACTTTTTTTTTGGATAAGCAATAACTATCTCTTTTAGTGGCTAGATTAGTGGCTTATAGATGATTTCTTTGATAGAAGGTACACCAAAGCCTCTTGGATTTAGGATGAAATCAGTTCATTTTCCATTCTCTTTTTTCTGTTTTTATGTGTAATAGCAATACAATCTAGGATGATTTCATCTTAATTCCAAGATGTATCTGATTCACCTAATAATGCTTCCTTGCACATCTGGTTGTAGATTTTTCGGTCAGTAAAGAGTAAGTTCAGTTAACGGGTGGCTTAGCCCTTTAGTTCATATAATTATTTTTATAAAATTCTTATTTTTTTGAAGAGATATGGTGGGGATGGTATTGCCAAAATTTGTATCTAGACTTGTCTAAATAGAGAATGATGCTACCTAGCTAAGCTAAGATTTTTTTTTTTCTCTTTTTTTTTTAAAAAAAAATTATCAAGTAGGTTTTATCATAATACACACACCACAGTACATTTAGGGGATGCTTAGTTGGAAAAAATTGAGGTATGAAATGGGAATCGAAACGAGTGACTTCTATTTTAGCTGTTTGGTTGGAGGGAGTCCTATTCCGTTTTCAATTCTGAGATGGAATGAGAATAGTCCAATCCATTTAAAGCTCAATCCCTATTCTTTCTTATAAATATAAATTTTCATTCTGATTCCGATTCCGGATGCTTGATTCGCAATTAGAATCGAAATTGAAATGGATTGAAATCAGAATCAGAATGATCAAATTTGTCGAAACATTTAATTTATATTTGGAATCGAAATCGAAATTTGAATCCATACGTAGGGGAGAGTATAGATTGAGTTTTAGATAAATTGAACCATTCTCATTTTATCCTGAAATCGAAATCGAAATGGAACTCCCTCCAATGAAGCAATAGAGAATGAGAGTCACTCATTCCGATTCTTATTTTAGACCTTATTTTCTTCCAACCAAACATCCTCTTAATAACTCAAGCTTCGTGAGTTTTAAATTAATGAGGCGCAGCAGATGAGCTTCTGCTGTCTTCCAGTCCTATCTCTGTGTAAATATTTTAGGCTCCTTATACATGACTTTTTCTGCACTTCTAATAAATTCTTGGTGATCCTTGCTCTCTCTTTCATCCGGGAAAAACAACGACTACAATACATGCTCTTAGTTTATCATCAAGTATGGTGATAAAATGTTATTCCTATAGTTTGTATCCTCGTGATGCCATCAGGAGATCTCCTACCTACGAAGTATTTGAAATCGACAACATTCTGTCACCTCTGTACTTGGATAAAGCAGGATTTAATATATCTATGAGCGAGAACCTTGCAAGAGCGAGGCCTACAATTCTTAGCTTACAAACCATAAAATACCACTAAAACGTATGATATACATTAGCATAATAAGGCTCAGTCAATCTCTCTCTCTCTCTCTCCATTTGACACAGTTTGACCAGGTTTTTCTTTTCCATAGTTTACATAGGAAGAGCTGCCGCAAACGTAGCCAATGGTGCGACGGCATATGTCCAAATGAAAGATCTTCTCGAGCCCAACTTTGCAAGCATGCTTCACGGTGATTTCGTGAGGGAAACAAATCCAAGCAAAGTGTGAAAGGGTACACATAACTTGTACTATCTTTGCACACTTGGAACGAAAGCTAGCTACGGGCTGCCCCCCCACTTTTATAAGAAAGCGTGCCAAAGTCCAAGTTCGTTTCCTGTTGTTCTTTTGAACCCTTTGCACTCATCTCATGACCGTTAGCACGAAAAATACAGTTCAAAGAGGAAAACCTGGTCCAAGCTCTAAATATGGGGACTAGAGTCCCTTCATATTAAAAGGATTTCCGAAACCCTATGGTTTGGTGGATTGACAAAAATAACTTCACCACCGTCACCTCGTAGCGTGCATGGCGGCAGACAGGCCCAAAGCACTCGTATCTTCAATTCCACGCAATGCCAAGGCTTCGAACACTGCTTTATAGATCACAAGGACAAGTTTTTTTTTTTTGTCCTTCCCGGCACAGAAATATAACCAAGCCAAAAACAAGATGTTAAAGGACAGTTTAAATTATATTGGAACCCCAATTGAATATTTAGAAGAGAGGAGATTTTAGAAACCTAGCTTTGACCTCTTTGCTAGGGTCTTAGATTATAAAACCCAACCTTTCCCTTTTCTTTCTTCCCCCCTCATTGTGATCTTGTTAAATGACAATCATATCTACAGGCCACAAAAAAGTAATGGTGCACTTAAGGTTCGTAAGCTTTGTAGTAGGACTTTTGCTTTCTTTGGCTGTTCTTGGGGACTCCCTTGCACTTGCCGATCGAGGTAGGCATGCCCTCTCTTCTTCATGCTCGTCATCTCAAACAAAATTTTGTATCCATGCATGTCAAGTCTCAAGAATAGTACTGGTTTATTTGTCCTATATAATTTACTCTTTACTGTAGGCATGGTGACACTGACGCATGATGATGGTATTCTCAAAAGCGATCGGGTATATATAATATCAAATTCAGTTATACATTCTTCATTTGCTAAGATCTTTTCCTATCTGTGTGGGCATTTGGTTTTATGTACTTTTAACTTTCCACTAGGAGCTTGAAGACAGCACCAAGATGGTTGATGCCACTGGAAACATGCGGGTTAGAGGAAGGAAGATGGTGAAGGAAGTTAAAGGCACAATGAAAACAGGTGCAAACTATTCTGTTGGAAAATGTGGGCTTGGAGGAGAGGGGGAGTCGAGGTTAGGGTGTAAACTGAGTAATAGACGACTCCATAGAAGAGTCCATTTTCTCGGCCTTGTACCTTTCAGTGCTGACTACCACAGACCTTCAAACCACCCCCCGAAGAATAACTAAAGCAAGGGCTCCTCAAAACTAGTTTTGTGGTTGATAAATGAGAGAGAACATCTTTTAATGTGTTAGTGTGCTATATGACCTCTGGTGCATGTTTAAATGGATGTTCATGTGTAACAAGGGATCTTGGTTAGGTAGGATTCCAATCACAGTTTTTACATTCCAAGTCTAATTAACAATGTGAGATTTATATATACCAAGTGGTGTTCTTTTCGAGCAAAGAATATTAGTGTTCTTCAGACATGCATATGCTTAAGAGTATGATTTTTGACTCTGCGATGGCCACGTATCAGTCTTCTTACATATTATACTGTTGAGTGATGAGCCTTATATGAGAACTGTACTGAATTACAAAGTGGAATATAGAGGAAGATAAGCGAATTCTAGGCCGATTTGAATACTTGCCCTTCTGAATGCAGGAAAGGCTAAGAGCTCTTTAAATAAGTCATGTGGGTCATCAAATGCAAAGGTAAATGATCCAATCCTCCCTCGCTCTCTCTAGCTGTGTGTGTGTGTGTATGTGTCTCCCTCCCTGCACCAAGATAACTAGGACAATGC
Organism: Elaeis guineensis; assembly: GCF_000442705.2. Classification (NCBI taxonomy): domain Eukaryota; kingdom Viridiplantae; phylum Streptophyta; class Magnoliopsida; order Arecales; family Arecaceae; genus Elaeis; species Elaeis guineensis. The sequence continues at coordinate 166,304,506 of NC_025993.2, read as the reverse complement.
ACTACCTACACATAAATATGCACATATATATAAAGACCACAATTCCATTAGTTTGGTGTCTCTCTGACAATTGATCAGGACCACAAATAGAGAAATTAACAACATTGTGACTTATAGACTGTCTTGTGAAGATAACCGATAGGCGGATTCGTGCGTCAAACATGGTCATGGGCGTGCATTAAAGTTAGAAAGCAGGATTAATGTTTTTTAAGAAGGAAGGTCTCTCTTAACCAATTTTCAAGAGTTCAGGTGGATTCTTATTATATTGTATGTTTTGCCAACTTTTCAACTTTCCTCTGTTGCTGTGTATATGTATTATGGTGCACCTAAGGAAGTTCTTTTCCACATTCATTGTTCATAATCATGTAATTGGGCCATAATGCTGATACATTTTTTTAGACCCTACTTATATATAGAATCCTTTTACTATAAGTAAAAGCCACACTGATCATGTCTCATTTTATGCTCCCTTGCACCAATGTGACAATTAGGATTAATCTGCACTCAACACAGTTTGTCTCACATATCATGTCCTTGCTTCTTGACCGACCAACTATAGAAACTAACAACTTTACCTCCATTTGCCCTCAGGATTCTAGTAGCACGACACTGCAGTCAGGGCCATTGGCTTGTCTCGGCATGAAAACTGAAGGGAATGCTCTTGAGCCCCCAAATTATTCTCAAATAAAATCCCAAGTAATGGAAACCTCTTCCAGTACTCATGCAATCTTGGGGTCTTTAGAAGTTTCAGAACTATCACATGATCAATCTCAGACAGATGAAACACAAATGCTACTAGCAGCCACGTCTGAAATTTTCGAAATGCTCGTAAAGGACTACCATCAGAAGGCCCATCGCAGGCCTCCGATATTCAACAACGACCTACCTTTAAGGAGTACCGATGTGAAACCCTAATTAATGCTATGCAATTTTGGCATTAGGATATGGATCTTCCTTTACTTCTAAATATCAACCTTTTCGCCAAAATAAATAGCTACCGTATTTAGCTAGTTAATAATGAAAACCTTTTTGCACTTGCGTTACTCATATAGTTTTCGCTCCTCCCTTTATGCCCTAAAACTAGATAAGCTTCAAATCTCTCCTACCTGAGTCCTATCTCATCCACGCAAAAGCATTATTTTAGTATATAGCATTTTTCGATGATGGAAGTAAGTTCAAGATTTATACTTATTATTCAACTTTGAACAAATATAGTTCTAGTTCTATGTGGATGACACTATAAATCATAGTCTAGTAATTTTGGAGATCATGATGAACACTTTCCAGAACTACTAGCTAAGAATATGAAGTGGGGCTAACTAGAAGGATGAGATCCTACTTCTATGCTAGCACTTGAATCTCTTGTGTATGCCATTGCTTATGCGCATATGGAAGACCGTAGGCTTAGGTGCTCAACCAGTTCAGCATCGTTGATGAGAGAAAAATTCGTACGTCTGTTCAGTTTTTCTCCTCTCTTTCTTGCCCTTCTCCTCGGCCTCCGATTTTTAGCCTTCTTATATTCTTTCCATCTCTGTTCACTCCTATCATGACTCGCTAATGACACTAGCTACTTTTGCATTGGCTGTGGACGAGGAATATCATCACCATCTCTCAAACCGCAATCCTTGTTGCTACAGTAAATATTGCAATCATCGGAGGGAAATCCTTATGCTATCGCCATCATTCTTATATAGTTCTCTCCCCATTCGATATATCATCATTGGCTATCCTTTCTCTATTTCAGATGTCGAAGATATTACAAGGATTGACATTTCCACCTGTTATAGTACTCCATTATGGTGGGATATTTTTTTTCATTTTTTTCCATCATTTAAATCTCTCTAGGAGTCTGAGAGAAAAGATGTAGAGATTCAGAGAGTGTTTGGTTGAAAGAAGTTGGGATCTGAAATCGGAATGAGAATTGATAACTCCCATTCCAATCATTTGGTTGGGAGAAGTTTCATTTCTATTCCGATTTCAAAGCTGAATGGGAATGGCCCAATGTATCTAAAACTTAATCCCTACTCTCCTCTAAGGATTCAAATGTTCGTTCTAATTTCGATTCTAATTCCGATTTTGATCACGAATCCAATGCTTCGGAAGATTTGGCCATTTCATAAACCAAACAACCCTCAGGAGAGAGATCTAAGGTTCTCTTAGCTGAAGTCAAGAGAAAGAAGCTTGGTAGAAGAAGAAAGAAACAATAGGAGAGGGGTCCTTGCTCTTTCTTAAAGAGAGGTTCATTGCCAGATTCATGACCATCTAAGTCCACCAACCCAAGCTGATTTCTTGTGCTCTTCAAAGAGATCTTCCCAACAAGGATTTCTCATTTGTAATTGTTGGTGTAGAGTTCCTATCCTCTTTGTTGTTTTTAATCCACCTATTGGTGAAGTCTAGCTCACCGTCGAAGAGTTAATCTCCTAATATTGTTTGCCTTTAGTTAAAACTACAGAAGACTTGCATCCTACTATTTTGACCAAATGGGTGAGATTTAGCTAGGCATGGGCATGGCCCCCATTTTTTGCATAAAAGTTATTATACGCTCTCTCTTTTAGCTGCTATTGTTCGGGATTGTTTGCACTAGTTGGTTTTAATTTCAATTTTTTTTTTATATTGCATGATTTTCTTGATCTATTGCATAAAAGAGATAATTGGTTCTCGAATATCTACATATTACAACTAGTAAGAATGGACGAAAGTGTAACAATCGAAGATCTTATTCAAGAAGGTTGGCCAAGAAGACGTTATCCGTTTAAGCCTTAGTGAGGATGCAGTATCCCCTAATCTGTATGGACCATGGGTTAGATATGTTCTAATACTATTTGTAACAATCAAAATCCTCATAGAAAAAAATTAGTCAAATAGGTGTTATTTGAGTTCATGAATAAATATTTAAATTCTACTTAGTATATACTGATGTAGAAATAAATGCAAGTCTGCACAAAACTTCATAAAGAGCATTGAGGATTAGTGGGAAGGAGAACAATACTTGTATTTCTTACTAAATGGCACTAACATGGCCACCCCTAGCATGTGAGCATGTTAGTGGTAGGGAGCTATATCTAAACAAGGACATAGCATTATTTATCTATTGTATTAGCATAATATTAAGGATCATGTAATAATCTGCATCAAATTATAATATTTTTTTTATTAGTGTGATTCTATATCAATTTATATTATTTTAATTGATGACATGCAATTGATTAGGGAGGTGTTTTGTTGGGATAATTAAGATTAGAATGAGAATCAGAATGAATCTCCCATTCCAATTGTTTGGTTGGGGAGAATTCCATTTCGATTTTTATTTCAAAAAAAAATGTGAATGATCCATTTCTCCTATAAGTGAATTCGGACTCACCCCAATGGAATCAATCTCATTCCAGTGGAATGATATAAAAAAAAAAATCACGGTGACGAGGAGGCGGAGGTGGAGGCCGGTGGTGGGACCTGCAATGGGATCGGAGGAGGTGTGGAAGCACGGTCAAGGGGTGGAGCCCGGCAAGGATGAGCTTGCCGATGGAGCAGACATCGAGAGCCTGCATGATGGTTATGCCGGTGATGTTGGGGAACCAACTAAGAAGGACCCTAAACATGAGAACCCCGCTGTAGATGTCAAGCCACTTGGCCATGCCGGAGGCGCCTACAGTGAGAGGGGTGTTGAGGTACTTGTTGGGCCGGTCCTTGAAGACAGCGAAGAAGAGGGGGCCCATGGCACCGACGAGGGTCCCCTAGAGGTCTCGAATCTCGGCAAGCTACGCCACAATGGGTGTAGTGTTAGCGACGGCGAGGGTGAGGAGAGGGTTCGGGTTGAGTCGGAGAGAAGGGTGGAGGGCCGCGTCGGTGGAGAGGTTAGAGAGGAGGAGACGGCGAGGGATTTGGAGGAGCGGGAGAGAAGGAGGTGGAGGGAGTTGGGAGGGGTTAGCTGGAGGAGGAATGGGGAGGAGAGGAGGGATTTGGGTAGGAAGAGGAGGGTGGAATTAGGATTAATTTTATTTTTTTTTTAATTTTTTTAAAAAATTTAAAGATATTATTATTATATTTAATTTTTATTCAATATTAATTTTTAAAATAATTAATTTTTAAAATTTTAGTTAAGAATAAAAATAAAAATTTGAGTTGTCTTCAATTTCTATCTTTGTACGAACCAAGCAACAATAATGGAAATCATCCATTCCGATTTCAATTTCAGATACGAATCAAACGTTTTGAAGAATTAGACCATTCTGATTTCGATTCCATTCCATTCCAACTTCTATTCTAATTTCGATTTCGATCGCAAACCGAACACTCCCGGGATCCATTCTAACCCATCACCGTGCTCAACGGTCACATTTTTCTAACTCATTCAATGAATGTTTCATAAGTATCCCGGCTCTTGTACCAAAAGAGCACTCTCTCTCTCTCTCTCTCTCTCTCTCTCAAAACTCCAAAATTGAATTATAATTTAATCTAGACACCCGTACAACAATCACACGGTATTCTTCGCCAATTTGTCTGATCGATCCATTGACGTAATAGAATGAATTTTTTCCAACGACCTCATAGAGATCTCCTAGAGTCCTCCCAAAGCCTTAATATTATACTTTACCACTAAAAAGCACCTGCGATAAAATTATATGCCATGATACTGATAGAGAGTCCACAAAATCATATGCAGTAATTATTTTATGATCATAGTGGTGGCATTGAATGAGTTTATGCCGGGCAACGATGTCATAGCTTCTTGCTTTTTGTTAACATGTAGAAATAGAGGGCATATTCGGCTCACAATTTGAATTGAAATTATAATCAAAATGAATTAGAATAGAAATCAAAATGATCATGCCCCTTAATTCTTTTCATTTGTAATTTGAATTAGAATTGAAATAAAATTTGAATATTAGAAGAAAGTAAGTATTGTATTTTAGAAGATTGGAACATTTTCATTACTATTTGAAATTGGAATGAGAACGTGACTAGCTCCTCCAACCAAATGGCTGCAATAGGGCCATTCATTTCCATTTCCATTTTAGAGTCAACTCCCTCCAACCATACATGCTCTAAACTACCAACCATGTGGATGCAATAACAATCTTGTATAATCTATGTTGTAGAAAATTGCTATTATTTGTATACATGGAATTTTTTGATAGGCTAAGCGGCTGACAACCATGTAGAATATGGCACAAACAACAACCCAAATTATAGGTATGGCGGCAAATTTTGATCGGTAAACCATGCAACCAAAAGAAGGCAACAGATCATCCCTGACCCAGATAGTGGAGAATTGCTGCAGTCTTGGTAAATGAAAAAGTTCTATAGATTACAATGGAACTTAAGCTAGAAAACCGGCCCCAATGAGGTGAATGCAGGTCTAGGTCAGATGACCAATAAAAATTTAACATGTACCTCAATTGTAAGCAATTCCTCCGATTACCTCCATGGAAGATTTGCATTTCGTTGAAAACGCCGCATGGAGACCTTCCTGAGTTCTGACGCGAGCCATTTCCAAAATATCGGTTCCATTAATTACGCCGAATCCCTGACTATCCTCCTCTTCCTTTTCTAAACCCTTCTTCCTTCTAATGATGACATCAAACCAAAAGGAACCAACAAGGAATGGTTTGAAAAGATTTAGACCTGGAAACTTATATCAACCGACTTCCAAAGAGCTACTTGACAGCATACCAATTTATAAGTTTCCAACATTTGGTCAAATTAAGAACATCAGGATGGAACCATGGCCGAGTCGCCATCACAAGCGTTCCATGGGCTGCGTCACCTTATGGTCCCTGGTGACTCTCTGCACCATGATTTTATTTATACATTGCAGAATAACTTACAACAGATGCTGTCCAACAAAAATTTGGGATTAGTTCCATGGGCTGCGTGTCGGATAAGCAATGCACCCCGGATATGCCGCTGTCTCAAATATCATGTGAGACGTGGCAAGACATGCTTGCTCGGGCTTGAATTGAATATATAGGAGTTGCTCAGATGGGTGTCTCGGATTTTCTACAAGCGCATGCAGAACATGCACTTCCAACTCATTATTCTAGGTGCTTTCTCTCAAACACAGCAGAGTATGCTTCACCATGCTGTCCCATGCGTCCAGAGCCATAATTCTACACAGTATCAGATAAGACTCTTTTAGTTTTTGTATTTATGGTGCCAATTGAAGGAGCCAGTGTCTTGCAGCAGGAAAAATCAAGGCCAGTTATCCATGGTCTCTGCAAATTTCATCTGTTTGATGACATCTGAAACCAGGTATGGCCATCAATTTTTCTAACAATATTCAGCATTTAAATTATGAGATGCATGTAAAATTAGAATTCGTCTTTCTGCATCTTTTCTAGATCCCATGCACTTTTCTGAGATGCAGAGTGTGGCGGTCAACAATGCCAATAGTTATTGGCACCCGTTCACCTTCATTAACCTCAAGACGATGCATAAAATGCACGAGTTCTAATACCTCTCGTGCAATGCAAGCATGCCAACCATGTCGCACCCATTCACCTTCATTGGCCTCATACAGACAAAGCATAAAATGCCTGATTTCTAATTCTAATAACCAGCAAATGGGACCTACCGGCAGCGACAGATCTACGTGAGACTGGAAACCATAGATACGCTTTGACAGGTGCGGATCAGGTGGGAACCACCACGAGGATTATCGAACTTTGTCTAGCACCCGTGAGTCAGAGGGAGCCAACAGGAGGGCTCTACAAGGAATCTGATGTCCCCCCCCACAACCCTCAACCCCAAAATAAAAGAAACAAAAAAAATCTAACATCAAGCACTTGCCCCGGAAAGAAAAAACACTGATGAATGGATTTACCTGAAACCAACGGGCCATAACACCAGGAACTTGAAAATTTAACAACATTCATCCCGTGCGAACTGGGATGAGGGGTTGATGATATACACGTCAGGAGCTACTGGAAGAATTGGAGATAATGGCAAAATTTGGTTCAAATTGACAATAAACACAAGTATATATATCACAATGTAAGATACCATATAATTGCTACAGAAGGTGCACGATTTCAATGTTCGGCTGCCATGCGGTCATGAAAAGATATAAAGAGTAACATCTCCAGCTCTTCATGATTTAAAGCAAATCTGGAGCTTTACATATTTCAAATGTGCATATTCCCCGCACCAACAAAAAGAGCTTTTTCTGACCATAACCATGGAGTTCCAGTAGAGTGTCGTAATTGATTCTGCACTTAAAAACTTTTTAGGCCTTACAACTTTGTCTTCCAACATCATGAACATAATGAATTATCACAAACATAGTGAATTATCACAGATCCAATTTTCACAAACGCCTAAAATAATTCTAGGAACGCCAAAACTAAATGACATCATAATTAAAAAAAAAACAATCAATCTAACAATAAATATATAAAGTCTAAAAAAATGAAACCGTTATTCGACTATTGGAAGCATAGAGTATGCTTAAGGATCATTGGCAGATACCACGATCTCTCACCTGCGAAAATATGGGCATCCCGCCCAAACATGAATATATTTTTTAAAAGATATCATCATAAACAACAGTCAGGAGAGTTACCATGATAACATCTCAAACAATAATACATAACCTTATAAGTTCTTATTCGTAGCAATATTATCAAAAGGGCATATCATAATAAGGCAAGGCGGGCCATCATACTCACCTCCTTCGTGTAACTAATAATCCGACCTAGAAAAATATATACAGGAGCAGCGCTACCTCCATTTTCACCTGCCCTGCCCATCACTCGCATGACATTATTCTTAACACCACCCCCCCCCCCCCATCCCTTTTTCTCCGTACATTACACCTACAAGAAAGGGCAGAAACAAAAACAAACCGCAAACACACAAACAAACCACACTTCCTCCTTTCTAAGTCTATCTCCTACTCAAAACTGGCAAGAAGTCCCCAGCCTCTGCTTCTGCCTCTGACCTGCAGCCCCACTCTTCCGGCCATGGAATGCGCTGTGCAGCAGCTCCTGAAACTTCTCGAGAAAAACCACCCACTCTTCCTCGTCCATGTCTGCCAGCTTCACAAAGCTAGTGCTCGCTGGAAGTTGCTCATTTGCACTTGTGCTCCCATTACCATTTTTTTTACTGGCAGTACCATCCCCTTTTGGAACCTCAACCTGGCACCATGCAGTTTTCTCAGTGATGCTGCCGCCCTTCAATGACACAGACAACTTTGAGATGTTTGGAATCCGCTCGTGAACAGGAGAGAAGCTAGCAACTTCCTTCACCTTGCCATCATTGTTAGCCTGATCATCTTCTTCTTCCTCCTCCATGCTCTCTTCTAATTTTGACAAAGGGTTTCTAGAACTTCCCCATTTGAACCCCAAACCATAGGATGGCGGCGATTTATACACCATGTAATCATCTTCCTCATCGATATGAAACTGAAAATCCTCATCTACCATTTCAGCTTTTGGAGAAAATATTTCTCTTTCTGCTACCAACCTCCTTGCTTCCATGCAAACAACCTCCAACTCGCTCGGTTCTTCTTCCATTCCCCTGAACTCCCTGCTCATCATCTCACCAATCTCTGCCAGGCAAAGCCCAAAAGTTACAGCTTCCTTCAGGAAAATTGTGCAAAGGACCAAGACCCTAAGGCATGCCTCACGGATCATTGGCAGTTCCATTCGGAGCATTTCAGAATCTCTCACTGGATCAAGCTTGGCAATGTACTCGAGTTCATCCTCAGAAAATGGGACAGATGCCTGTGGCCAGTGAATCCACTCAAAATAGGGGTCCTCCAAGCTCTCTGGCAAGCAGAGGCCATGATCAATAGGAATCAGTTCCACCTGTCCCCCAAATTTACCAACCCCACGATCAAGTTTCCTCACCAGGAGATTTCCAGCATGCCTGTCTGTGTTCAAGATTCTAACATCAAGTATCCCAATCCTGTGTACAGCAGCAACCGAAAAGCTTGAAGTCCCATGATCACTGGCGTCAAAGTCATGGGGAATGAACTGCTGAAATGAAGCTATCTTGCTCATAACCTGTTGTTTCTTGTCAAAGATCTTGGTATTCTTAGTATTGACGCCATCATTCACATGGAACACCGAGTGAGTTATCTTGACAAGGGCCGTGGGGGGCACATTTGCAAAGTGATCATGGTCAAGAAGGTATGCAGCAACCTCCCTAAAGCCAGTCTCACCAACCCGAACTGACCTTTTAAGACCTGGCTGTCCAAGGGCTTTCCCAACAAAACCTTTTGGATTGTTAGGCGCAAATGGCTCCTCATCTGTTGGTTTTGCAATTGCAACACACTCACCCCCACTGTTCCTGAAGTAGTATGCACCCCCAAGTCCACTGTGAACAGGTATTGGATCCACGCCGCTTCTTATTGCATTAACAACATCCTTGACAAGCTGTTTCATTCGAGAGCAGCGGCTTGAGCACCCTAAGATTTCAATTGGACAACTCCTGTCCCTTTGTTGGAGATCCCCTCCGGTGGGAGAGAGGCATGGGGTAGAGGAACTCCTGTGTATGGAATTTCTGGTGAGGAGAAGTGGAGAATCACTCCGGACAGCACTAAGATCATTCTTTAAAACACGATCGCCAAATGTGAGTGAGCTCTCCTCAGTAGGGACATTGAGGGCTAGCTGAAGTTTCCTCTTCACAGTATGGGCATTGTCCCTACGGTCCAATTCAATACCCAACACACAGCCAGTCTCAGTTTGGACAAATACACGCCTCCTTCCTACAGGTTTCCCTTCACCATTCTTGTTATGCTGGCACTCACTGCTAAGGGTTTGGTTAAGGATTGCGACTGCCATCTGGGTCTGTACAGGGCTGTCCAAGTTAGGAGACATGGAATGTGGGAAGGTTGTGTACAGCAAAGTTGCCGAGGGAGGCAACAGGAAAAGTCTTCCTCCTCTTCTTCGTCCGCACGCCAAACACAGAGGCTGATGCGGTTACGGAGAGAGGAAGATGCAAAGTCACGACCATGAATTGGATAGCACCTCACACCAAAACGAGCAAAGAACAGGTAGTGGTGGAGAGGGGAGATGAAAATCAGATGAGCCCCCTACATTTGCGAGGCCATCGAGTCAATCAAAGCAAAAGAAGTAAAACCTGCAAGGAAGACAGAGTATTAACTTAATTGCGGAAAATCTTTCTTGCCATTTTTCTGTCAATCAGAAAGTGGACAGCATGGGCGAACCCTTTTTCAAACAAAATTAAAAAAAAAAATTATCAGTTTATGAATGACAACGTTATCCGCCAAATTTCATCTTAAATGATACTATAATAAAATCTAAAATCTTTGAATGTTTTGGACAAAATCAGTATTTTAGATTTGGTCGCTGTTGTTATGATGTATAATTGGGAGAAACATGACAACAAGAAGATATAAAAGAAGGAAAACCACATGGTTTCTGAACCAATTGGTGGCGCATGAAAATAAAGAACAAAATCGTAAAAGCATTCGTAACTTAAATGTATAATAACCCTAAGCATGGATAATTTCCACGGATTATTGATGCTATAAGCAAAACTAAGAAAATCATAAAAAAAAAGGGACCAAAATTGAACTTCGGGATCCGAAACATGTCAAAGGAAGCTAGAACAACCATCACTATCTGTCTTAAGAATATCGCCTAAAAGTAACAGGTGATACCTAAACTCATCACATTATATACTAAACAAAAAAGAAAGAAAACTTTGGACAAAATAACGCTGAAACCAAAAGGCATCAGAAGAATTCTTGTGCATTTTTTAAGAGAATTTCATCTAAAAATAATACAAACACTCGAAAAGAAGTAACCTTTTGCTAGCGGAACAAATCAAAACACATAATTTCGAGAATAAATCAACAATTTCCAGTTCAACATAATCCCCAAAACAGAAACCCCTGAATAACTGAAAACGAAGTAGCTTTTTGCTAGCGGGACAAATCAATACACATAATTTTAAAAATACGACAATCATTTTCAGTTCAAGATAATAACCGAACCAGAAACATAGGAATCGGAGGGAAAAAAACTAGTATTCCAAAATAAATCCTCAAAACTCCCATCGATCCAGGGAATAAAGCGAAGCATACGTCAAGAAATCGACGATCCCAGGGAGATTGCACGAAGAAATGCATCATGGAGGTCAAGGCCTCGAATCGGCTCGCGAGATCCGAAGACGGCAACGAGAAGCGAACTCACCGCAGGCCAAGATCTGGTGAGGGAACGCGCGCCAGACCAAAGTGGAAGAACGCCGGCCGTCTGATCCGCCCTCGGCACAGCGAGGATCGGCGATCGACGGCACGGATCCGATCAGTACAACGATCCTACGGTGGAGATTCAAGCCTTCAACGCCCTCGCCCCTCTTCCCCTCCAATCACCAAAACCCCCCTCTCACTCCCTCTCCCTCTCTCCTCTGTTTCCGAAAGAAATCTTCTTTTAACTCCTCCCAAACCGATAGACGGGTTTAAAAAACCTAACCGTGGTTAGAAGAAGAGAGCTCAGTTCTTCAACCCAATAGACATTTATATGCGTATAAATGATCTGCCATCCATATATAACACCTAAAAAGACGATGTTATAAACGGATGGATAGGATGACTTCTTGCGTAGAAGATGTTATGCGGACCACTCAAACGGGAGGGGTCTCGGTGTCTCCTCTTCTTTATTCCCTTCGAGCGGAAGGCTCTAGAAGACTGGAGAAGACCGTCGGATGGACGGGAAGGGCGATGTGGGCCGTCGGATGAGGAGGGGAGGCCCCACGCGGTGACGTGGAGGAAAGCGATTGATTCCAATAGGATGACATTGACCGCCGCTCGCCGGCGCCGAAGGCGGCTGCAATTGGCGTTGGGATTTCCAGGCGGATCCGAAATCCACGTCAAGGACCAAAATGATCCACAACATCTACTAAATTACGAATATACCCTTTATTTATTTATTTATTTATTTATTTATTGGGTAAGACCATCCTATCCGGCGCCTACCAGGCGTGCGTTAGCGAGATTTCTTTTCTACTACCTTCTGTTCCCTTAATTGTTTTCTTTAATTTTTCCGAAGAAGGAAGAAAGAAACGGAGAGGGACTTAATCCCTTCTCTTAGGGTTTCCGTGGATCGCTCGCTAGGGTTTTTCTGGGAGCTGAGGGGTTTGTGAACGGGAGATCGGGTTTTTGAGAGCTGCGAGGGATTGGGGACGATAGATCGCCGGGGACGAAGGAGAGAGAGAGCAATTGATGGAGACGGTGTCGAGATCGAGCGAAGACGAGGGTGAGTTTGGGAGGAGGCGGGACTCTTCCCAGTTTCTCTTTCTTATTTTTCTCTTTTCCCTCCAGCTTTTCTCTGCTATTTCTTGTTTTGCTTGCTCCTCTAATCTGTGGTTTCTGGACTTGGAAGTTCATCTTTTTTTTCATGTGAAAAATCGCTTTTTCTTCATTGTAATCGATATTTTCTTTGAAGAAAGAACTTATTTTCCTGAACCCACAAATAAAAGATTAGGTGATCCAGTCACTTTCTCGCTCTTTGTTCTTGCTATAAAATTCTCTGGTATCTGGCTCCTCGACTCCGAGATTTTTTTTCCCCTTCGACTTCTGTGAAGAAATCAATTTACTTTATTTTGGGCTGTCTAGTTTTAGCTTTTTTTTTTAAAGAAAAAATAAAGGTAGCTTGTTTTGGTGAGCCCGAGAATAGGAGAAACTGTGACATGGTTTAAGCTTTTGTTTTTTCGTTAATTTCTTTTGTTAATTTCTTTTGGGGTCTGGGCAGTGGAGTTGGCTGTGAAGGGTGATGGGAAGAGTAGCGAGCAGAAACCAAGCACACCAACCACGCCAAGATCGAAGCACTCTGCAACAGAGCAGCGTCGGAGGTGCAAAATTAATGATAGGTGAGTTGACCATCGCAGTAATATGCTCATCTTTTCCACTGGCAGAATAATTGCTGATGTTATGGATCTATCCACGTCTTGGTTATCCTTGGTTCATCGATTTAGTTCTATAGGACAAAAAAGAAATGAAGGTATTTTGATGCTACATCAAGAATATTATCATCTATTTGGTCATAAGGTTTGCATTTACTGTTCATCCTGTTCACTGGTATGTCTTGAAGCAACGTTGGTGATATTGTATGCTTTTGTTTTTTTTTTTTTCAGGCGTTTTCTAACTTATAAGAAAGTATTATGACGTTAGAAATCAAAATTTGGAGAGACTAAGACGAAGCAATTAACATTCTGGCAAAAGTTAAAAAGGAATCAAAATTTAAGGAAAAAGAATAAAATATAAAATGGATAAAAACATGGAAACATTTGAAATCAAGTGCAACTAAGTAGAATTGTATACATTTCAATTCCACAAGGCATGAACAGACTCCTTATCCTTAAATTGCCAAATTATTGACCAATTATGTTGTTCACTCATCTTTTCAGATTTTTTTCTCCTTACATGTTTTGAGCAAAGCTTATTTTTATACCAAATGATATCATTAAACAACCCTGTAACTTGATCTAGGCACTGAGAACTGATCCTAGAATGGATTCCTATTTACATCAAAGTCATCTAGACAAGAAACTTATCTTATAGCATCTCCTTACCATTGCAGTGTCGCATGCACATCTGCAAGTAGATAAATCAGAGATCTTAGATTATTCTTCAATGAATACAAGATATTCTTTGTTCACATCTTGTACCAACCATGCACCATAACCATAACTATCCAGTGTTTTCCCAACTATTTGGGGTTTGGCTTTATAGATCCTCATTCGCTAAAAGCACTTACGAGAAGTACCAAATAGGAACAAGAGATCTGCTAGGACTTGCAAAAGACTATCTTTAGACTCGAATTGATAGCTAAAATGACTAGAAAAATGGTTTATTCTTGTCCAGTAGGCATCCTTTCAAAGCAAACTCATTATCATCCTCACAGATCCATAAGTTGATAAGTTTTCTTGGTCACATTGGCTATGAGCATGGTTTATTTTTCCAGACATGGTAACTCTAATGTACCTGCAATCTTCTCAACCTAATTTCCAAATGGTTTCCTATCAAGGTAGAAGAAAAGATGATAACATATAAATATAAGCAAAGTTCTTTGTTATAGGCAATGTTTGCTGCATCACACCGAATCGGACAATATGGTATGTACTATACTGTACTATTTCAATAGGAGTACGCGATATGGGGAGTCGCACTGACACTCGATATGCCGAATCATCTCCATATCGACATTGTAAGAGATTGGCACTAATATAGGGCCCGGTACCGAGACGGCAGACCTTGGCTTATAGGAAATGAAAAAGAAGCTTAAATTCTTAAATCTAGAGCATGCAAAACATGTTTAGTATAATTGTATTACTTGGTTATCAATTAGGTGCTCTAAGATTCTAGCACATATCTTAGTATAGGATTTGGCTACATTAGTTGATGCATTCTACACCTTCTAAGAAAAGTGCTCTGTGTGGCTAATACCAATGTTTTCAGTTTCTGACTGTACTGAACTGTATGAAGCCTACCAACTCATAAAGGTAGGGAATCAGTGCATGGTAGGCCTCCTGTACGGTGCATCAGTATCTTGGGTACTGGTATGGGTATGAAACCAATACTAAAAATCTTGGTTAATATTATGAATTTAGAGGGGTGGTATGTCATCTGATTCATGGTTTAAAATAATGATCTAAATGGAGTATTTCATCTTCAAAAATGTTTTTCTTTTGGCTAATTTAATTACAACGACACCTATTTTAGCTTGAGATTTATGTGTTTCAACATAACTTCAAGAAGTGATGGAAGTGCAATTCTTGGAAGTGATATTCGTTTGCTGGTGTTTACTATGGAAGGTTCTTGTTTTGAACTACAATCCCATCATTTGGCTTTTATTTTCCTTGTTTTCTTAGAATAGAGAGGTCACTTGTAGTGGGATGGGAACATGGGGTGTCTTCTTTATATATATAAGAAGGTCTGTTATTGGGATTTTAAGGGTAATTATTTAAGTGGAATACATAACTTGAGGGATTTTAGTTGTTAACCAATCTCTTGGAAGCTGCTTATTTTCATGACTTGCATGACTTCCACCTTGAGTACACAGAAACAAGCATGCCCTCAGTTAAAACCTCTTTTGGATAAAATCAATCTATTATGGTCTGTCCTGATTATATATTTCAGACAGAATCTCTTGGTGAGGATGGGAAGTATATACACACACACTTCATTATAAAAAGAAGTTTTGAAATTTGGAATTTTCCCTTTATGATTCTGTTTGTCAACTTTTTTCCCATAATGACTCACTCAAATCCTCTAATCCTGCCAGCCATATTTTCCTTTACAATTTCTTTCATGGCATGTCCGAGAATCATTTTTTCCTATTGTTTTTCTTTCCATTTCACCCGAAAGGGTGATAATTTTGAAATTCTCCTTGTAAATGAGAATTATTCTCTTAATTACATATAGCCTTCATAGATGGATGTGGTTTAGGTTCACCATGAAGTGGAAACTAAGTTTCCTCTTGGGACATGCATGCCATACAAAGTGGACTTTGGATATGCACTTGCTATTGCATGCTAAGCCTTGGGTTCGAATTTTACGAAGGAGCCCCATTCGAATCTCAAAGCATACCATGTGTAGCGTGGGGTCTCAAAGTGTAAATTAAGTTTCCACTTCGTAGTGGATCTGAACCACACTCTTCATAGACACCCTAAATATATTTTACGATGTGCTGCTCTTTTAGATTAAAATATGCTAAAACTGAAGAAAGCTACTAGTTGCACAAAACTTCCATATATGCTGCACAAGATCTCTTATCTTAATAATTTTAACTGCCAAGATTCATAAAGTTTAAATCAGCAAAAAACACTCCAACCTTCGAAAACATCCCTACTCTTTATTTGTTTGATGTTTTATATACTATTCATAATATGCAGATTGTCAACAAGTAAATATATTTTTTATTATTTTTTTAGAAGGATGCTGCAGGTGCCCTTTGCTAGTACATATACATATACATACATACATACATACATACATATGTGCGTGTGCGTGCGCATGTGTGTGTGCGTGCGTGCGCATTTATATTTGCATAAAAGAACTTTGTAGCTGCTTTTCTATAACATGGATGATTTTTTTTTTCCAACTGTATCATAATCATACATGTTCCAGCCTTCTTTTACCCTACTTCTGATAATAACAATTTGGTTCATCCAATCCTGTAGAATCACTTTTACTTAATTTAGAGTCAAGATGATCTGCAAAACACAAAATAGTTATAATTTCATACTGTCTTTTGTACTCTTTTGTTTTTTGTTTTTTTTTTTTTCTACACTATAGAAATAGAATATGAACAGTTGATTCCCTTGTGACACACTTTTGATTGAGTTTGACCAATTCTGAAAAAATCTACTATTTATTTTTCAAAGACCTATGAAATGATATGCTTTTCAGCAGCTAATTTGGAGTGAAACCTGTTTCAGTTAATTCTAGCCTATTTCACTTTGCTTATCTAAAAAACTTGTTTTTTATTCGAAAATAATAATCTGGAATGATCCATCTCTCTGCTATTATCTAAAAATTAAAAAAATGCCTAAACTGTTGAACTCCACAAGTCCCTGCCCGCTGCATGACTATAGAGAATCTATCTTTATTAATACATCCCTCTTAGTTAAGTTCTTGCTCTCACTGGGAAAGAGAAAAATAAGAGTAAGTGCACCAGCCAAAAGGTGGTATACGTCTGCAGAGTTGTATTAGGTTGTAATAATCTTTAGTCAAATAATGGATCATCCACACTGTTCTTCCTTTCTCATCCAACACAGTTTACCAATCCTAGTAATAAATATGACTTGATTGGCAGTCTTCCTGTACCATCCATAAAGCCATATTATTAAACCTACTGACTTGTAAGCACCATGGATAGATTGAATGAGATGCTTGCACTTCATACTGTTAAATCAACTTGCGATGATATGGTTAATATGAAGAGAATCACAAGTGACTTTGGGAATTGGTGCTAAGCACTGCAAATCTCTAAAATCTGGACATATATGCACATGGTATGTACATCTACATGCATGGAGATGCATGTTTTCTACGTGGTCAATATATCCAGGATCACATGTCCTAAAATAAATTGCTGGACAATATGGATGTGTTAGACATGCATCTCAGACATTGCAACAGAAACATATGTGCCCACCAAATTACAGCATTTTATTAACATTGATTGCTAATATAGCGTAAATACTATAGAAAATGCAAAGAATTAGTAAAGTTTACACTGAAATATGCTGCATAAGTTCTTCCGTTTGATGAACACTTTTTGAATTTATTATTTCTAAACTTCAAATATATTTTTTTTGTTTCTGTTTCTCAGCATAGAACTAAGTCAAAATGGAAAAAATCAAAAATTGCACAAATTTTAAGCATTGTTTTATTGTTTTCCTCTGTCATGAACTATATTTGATGTACTGAAAATTGATGGGAAATCTGGCTCACAGATTTCAGATACTTAGAGACCTTATACCACATAATGATCAGAAGAGAGATAAGGCTTCATTTCTCCTGGAGGTAAATATTATCATCCCTAGCTTGTTCTCTCGTTTTGCAGCTAATCAGATTGAATGGGATAATATATTATCTTCACCTCCTTATGCAGGTTATTGAATATATTAAATTCTTGCAAGAGAAGGTACAAAAGTATGAGTCATACCAAGGATGGGGTCAGGAAAATGCAAAATTAATGCCATGGGTAATTGATTTACTTTCTTTTTTCATATAAGTCAACCGATGCATACATGCATATGTTTATGTAATTTGCAATGGTGGATGCATTTATATACTTGTGGATGGGTAGCATGTGACATATCTAGGTACCCTTTTTCCTGGGTGGATCCATATGTCATTATCATTCACTTTACAAAAATCTACTTACTCACATAGATTTGGATCCAGTCTGGAATGAGAATGGCCTGGGGTTAAATGCATTTTTTGTATGCATGGGCTGGTTTTATGTACATCCCAAATATTAACAAGATTGGATCAACTGCAAAGAGCCTCCATACAATTTGTACTAATCAATCAGTTGTAACAAAATGGTTGTATGACTATGAGTATTAGTCTAATTGTGTCTATCTAAATGAGCAATATGCATTTATTTTTCTTTGTTTTCTACTTTTAGGGGCCTGATTGGCATAGCTTTTATTCTTTGTTTTCTACTTTTAAGAGACAAATACACAAAAACTGAAACAAAAAAAAGTGTGGTGCTATTGTTTCTAATTTCATTTCTTTCAGAAGTCATTCTCATTATTTTTAAAAAATGAAAATAAGAAATCCTTTCAGTATTTTTGAAAATAATAAATTCATTTTCTTTTTTTTGTACTACCATTGATGATATCACCGGCTCACCACCGCCATCGTCGCTGCTGCCTCTACTGCTGCCACCGCTATTGCCACCGTTGTCTCCACCACCCCATTGCCATCATCACCACTGCCGTCATCACTGACTCAGCAGTCACTTTCACTGCCATTGTGGCGCCCTCTTCATCAAACCACCACTGCCTCCCACCACTTACACAACCACTTTTGCAGCTGCCTTCGCTACACCATCATCAGTGCCGCCATATATTTTAGAAAATAATTAACTATATCAAATGTATTTGCATTTTTTATAAAAAATTTAAAAACAGAAACAGACTTTCCATTTTTCTTTTTCTGAAAACAGCAAAAATGAAAGCGATGCCAAACAGCACCTAAATTATCAGATCTAGATAGCATTTTTCATGGTATTTAGTGTGGCCTTTATGCTCTTTTATCGAAATTATGGACCTTCAACTATGAAATTGGTCTTCTATCAATATCTTGCACTGTTTTCCAGAACCAACAATACTTTTGGGGCTGACTGTTCCTTAGTGGTTAAATTTAGGAATGAGCAGATGAAGGTTTTTCAAACAATTAAGGATGTTTATCTTGAAATTTTCTTTAATTCACATAGCAATTTACTGGAATTATGTGTCAAGAAAATTGGCAGTAACTACATCATATGTTTAAATGATATCAAGTAGACACATCTCTGCACCATTTTGCTTTTATTTGTACTCTGAGGTTCCATAACTTATGAGTGTTTTCTTTGATATAATCATTCCACTACAATTTGTAGCTCTCTCTCTCTCTGTGTGTGTGTGTGTGTGTGTGCGTGCGTGTGCGTGCGTGCATGTGTGTGTGTCCAACTGAAGCATCTTAGTTCCACTAATCCTAGGATCTCTTCTTTTGGGTTCTATGATTCCAACAAAAAACAAGATGAGTGTTTCATTGAATTCACTTCTTTTTCTTAGTTTGTAAAACTTCTGGGATCCTAGGATCTCCTATTTTGGGTTCTATTGTTCCAACAAAAAACAAGATGAGTGTTTCATTGAATTTACTTGTTTTCTTAGTTTGTACATTGTACCTCCCATTTATTGCTTATGGGCATGGAATATGACTGTGCATGAATAACATAAACTCTTTTTTATCTTTTTTTTTTGGCTTGTAACAGAGTAACAGCCAAGGTCCTGCAGATGGTTTATCTGACCCTTCTCATGTCTTAAAAAATGGACCTGCTCCCCCCGGGTTCATGTTCACTGGAAAGTTCGTTGACAATAGCATCCCTATTGCCCCAACAATGCTCTCGAACACACAGAATGTAGCAGAACCAGACATGAATACCGGTACAGGTGCAGTGCTTGCTCCTTTGCAGCCAAACTTTTGTGCTTCTGTTGGAAGGGAATCTGCTTTAACACTGCCTCAGGAGAGGTTAATTTCAGATTCAGATAACATGGCATCCCAGGCCCAACCTCAGTGGCAAAGATCATCAGGCCCGGCTGACTGTACCATCAGTAGCGATATGTTGAATGTACAAGAAGAGCTGGCCATTGATGAGGGCACAATCAGCATGTCTAGTGTCTACACTGAAGGGTGGGTTTACATCGTATTAGTGGATCATCTTCTTATATTTGCTATTTTAGTACATGGAAAACTCACATTTCCTTTTTTTGGGGTACTTATGCTTGCTCTTTGGTTATGGATTGTCATTCCTAAGCATTACATATGAAAATTTTAATCATTAAACTGTCTATCACTGCATCCGTTTTTTTTTTTGAATTAGTAGTTGTTGGGAAAGAGCTGGCCCCGTTCTTCTTCTTCTTCTTTTTGAATTGGAAAAGTAGATGCATTCTGACATTTTGAGTTGACAGTCTTATTTATTTATTTTTGTCTGTTCATTGATTTCTGTGTAGATGGTGGGCAGAGCAAAGACCTTGTTATTTTGTTTCCGTTTTCATAAGTTGTATTTGCCTATTCAACTATAGGCAAGCTTCTATCAATGTTGCTGTCCATTAAAAGTTCATCCTAAGATGTAGTAATTCAATTTCGCAAGGAGTTATGGTTTTCTAATTATTTCTTTTGGATGCTTGTTAATGTTATGCTCACTTAAGGTGGGATACATACACAAATATCTTGCTTGCTTAATGTACAAATATCTTGACAGAGAGATTTTAGGCTTTCAAATATCTACTTTTTGTCATTTTTAGCAAATGCTTTAATGAACTTCAACTTTTTCATTGCAGACCCTTCATTTGCTCATTTATATGGATCCTTTGGAACTTCTTGTTAAACTAGCAAGACCTAGTTTTGAATGATATTATATTTTGAGATTAATATTTACCTGAATTTTAACATGTTTCCTGGATGGCTTGATGTGAAATAGGATATTGACTACGCTAACACAAGCACTGGAGAGTTTAGGTATAGATCTGTCTCAAGCCAGCGTTTCTGTGCAGATCAATCTAGGTAAACGTGCAAATAGCAGAAGACCAACTGCTACCACCACCATGTCCAGTGCTAAGGTATAGATTACTTCATTTGTTCATATTAAATTTTTTTCAAGTTAATTTACTGAACTAAATGAGATTCTTAGTAGCATGTCTTGAAATTATCCTCTATTCGGTACTGCACTCACAATTCTGGTCTTACCCTATGCATTTGGATGTATACTAGTATGGATCTGTGCTTATCCAATGAAGTTCATTTCAAATTTTCTGCTGAATAAACATTATAGCAACAATTATATGTGTCTGTATTTGATTACTAACATATATGACATGACGAGTTGCTTCTGTCAAGATGAATAATTTGTTGATCTCCTTACATTTGGAACTGACTTTCATTATAATGCTTTTCCTAACCCACCTGTTTTCCTTTTATGGATCTTTGCAAATTATGTTCGGATGAATAAACATTATACAGTACAATTATATGTCTTAGTATCTAACTTCTGCAAATCACATAATGAATAATTAGTTTATCTCCTTTCATTTGCAAAGCCATTCTCATGATGCTGCTTTTTGTAGCCTACCCAGTTAACCGACTGTTTTATAGCTCGCCAAGTATTCTCTGCTGACGTTCCTTGAGTGCTTTCGCTTTTGCTTCATTATTTGGATGGTTTGTGGTTCTTATTTCATATAAGGAGGGTATGATACATTACCCAATATTTTATTCTCGAAAGCAGTTGGTTTTAGTCATCTCATTGGGTTGGACAATGCCCATATTCATTCAAATTTTGCATAAAAAATGACTTGCTGTATCTTGATTTTGAGGAACTTCCTAACCTTCCTCCATCTTTTGCTGCTATGTGAGCATGCTGGTACCAAGCCAAATCATGTTTGGCTCAAAATTCAGTTCAAGTCTGAGATGCTTGAATAGCAAATTAGCTGAACTAGAGCTCAAAATGTCTTTCTAAAAGTTCAGCTTGATTAAGCTCAGAATATGAATATAAATAAGCAGTTTGTATATTGTATATATTAATTTAATTATTATTTATCTATGTATTTTTTTAATATTTGTTTATTATAAATTAATAATCTATATGGAATACCTAAAATATAAGGTTAAAATATGATTAGGATAGTTATCTCAAAATATATGAATGAAAGCTGTTATGTTCTCAAGCTCTTATAAGATCTTTTAAATGAGCTGTTGTGAACAGCTTGCACTCGGCTTCAAATTAAATGAGCTGGCTGGATCTCAGCTCAATTACAAACTAGCTGAGCTTGAGCTAAGCCAGCTGCTCATTATTACCCTTAATTAGCTCTCTTCCAAACTGCTCTTTGTTTTCTGGTTAGAAGCTTAGAATTCCTGTATGACATAAAGCATCCAAACATATAATAAATGTTCATGCAAGGTTCGCCTGCTCGGTACTGGACCCCCCATATCAGTAAAATCCCACTAGTGTCGGCACGTGGAGGTACGGTGCAGCTGTGTCGGTATGGGGTGGTTTGGCGTACCGGTATAATACAATATGTCTCGTACCGTCCAGTATGGGGCAAAACGGCGAATACTGGTTTCATGGATTACAAGACCTCTCAAATGATTTCTACAGTGCCTCAAATCCAATCTGGATCCACATCTATTAGCCAAGCTGACCTTGGTTGTTCATTCTTGGTCCTAAAGAGGGTGTTCAAGCTTAAGCTTATGCTTGAGCCGAGTTTAGTTGCACTTGTTATTCTCAGTTTGTGACCCGCTTAAATGAGATGACTCTGTAGTGGAACCATTTTTCATACCTAATATTTCAAGCTAGTGCCAGTTTAGGGTCTGTCTCCTTTATGAGGGCCATATAATGCAAAAGGAGTGGAAGAGCTTATAGGTTCTTGCAATTGTTTGTCACTCAACCTATTGCTGATGTAGTGTTACTTTTTAAGTCTTGTATTGCAGCAAAGGACATGTCTACTCTGTGCAATGACTTTTCAGAATCAATGTAACAATTACTGATTTGGTCCTTTTTATCTCCTTTGATTGTAGGATCTTGAAGAACCCTCAGCTTTTAATCAAGTAATGGAGGACTCGAGGGTGGGGAGCAGTGGTGAGGAATCCGAGCGAGCTCCCAAGAGGCATAAAACTGATAAGAGCTGATGCTACATTCTCGAATCCTCTTATTTATCTTGCAATCATCCTCGTTCTGAATCTAGGATGAATGTTTAAGCCTTTACCGATGCACGTAATGGCATTATGTATTCCTTCATATGTTTTCATGAAGAGGCTTCCATCAAGCCACTTTTCATTTCTGGCTTCCATTCCCGTTAGAAGTCTCTTATGCAGGGTCACTAACTCCTTGTAAGGTACCATGGATAGCTGATCTTTGTTGTTACAGTGTATGTTTGTGAATTATGGAAATCATTAGATGTCAATTATGTACTTGTTATCCCTGTCATATATTTGATCCAGCTGTTTGGTTGTTGAGTTGAAGCGGACCGTCGGCAATTGTTGAACCGATTAAATCGATGATGATATTTCTAAATGGCTTGATCAGAGTCATGTCATTATTTTTTTTCTTTTCTTTTCTGTAACGGGACTCCAGGATATCGTTCATTGTGGAGATTGTGCAGCTTTTCTTCTTTTTTTCTTCTTCTCTGTCCCCTTGGGGTGCATAGGCTGAGTATACGAGGTTGCATGGGAATATGGGCTAAACCCACCTAGCCATAAGGCTTATCGGATGAAACAAGCTGCTTTGTGTCGGAATTAAGCATTGACTTGAGCTCGCTGCCCTAGGTGGCTGCTCGACCCGGCTCTCAAAAGGGCATTGGCACCGGAAACGGACGCCTGGAGACCCAAAAGTCCACCATCCAGAACTTATGCCTCACCGTTTCCACGGGCCCACGGCTAAGATGTTAGTAGGGTGGAGGCATTGATCTTCTTGGCTGATAACAAGGATGATATAATTGCCGAGGTTGATGACGGTCGAGAGATTTGATATATTTGTTAGAAATATAGATCCCATGTAGCATGCGTTTCGGTGGGGAAAAAGAGCAAATGGCTAAATCGTTCCTTTTTGTTGCATTAAATGGTTAATATGTTCGTCTTGTATCAAGAATCGAGTAATCATACACATTCCATTAAATGACAGTGTTATAATCCAAGTATCTGAAATCAAACTTCTAGGGGCTTGGCAAGTCCATGGATGCACACACAGGTATTATCTCCTTCGAGCAGTTTGTACAAAATTCAGCCTGACATTTTATAAGTCAGCATTGTCTCTGAATCTCCAACTTTTTTGAGAATTATCCCGGGGCAACTTTGTGATATCGAGCAAAAACAGGTGTTTCACATTATGTTGGTTTCAGCTGATAAACAACAGTTTTTTTATCAGGTAAAATAAAAGAAATCCAACAAAGAAAAGCAAAAAAGATAGTCACACATTAAAGCAAAAAATGGTCTCTGCATTTTTCTATGTTGAAGGTTCTGTTCGGTTCCGTAAATCTGGAGTGCCAGATGAATATATTGAAGCATTATCAAAGCTGAAAAACAGAATCTAGTAGAACACCAATGGGACTACCTGGATGTAGGGTTAAGCTGTTCGGGGAATGTTCCTCACATGGTTGCTGGTGGGAGGAAGCTAGCAGGTGACAGAAATTAAGATAAGGAAACCTCGGCATTTAGGATCCAAAAAAGCAATGGATACGGAAATATTTTTTGGGTTTTGATAATACAATGTCACCCGGTTTCCCTTGATTTCTTTTATAGTTGTCTCTCCACTAAAACTTCAGTTGTATGGGAGATTATCGAGGGATCCCTAAAATAGAAGACTTGTTCGTGCTATTGCATAATTTGTTGGGTTACACATCAAGCATCCAAATCACCTCCCCGTCAAAATTTAGCACAACATCCTCTTGTTCATACGGAATGCTAAGAAACTCAATCAAAATTCTTCTAATTTAATCGATGTTCGATCAGCTAAAAGATCCACTTCCGTTTGACCAAAGCCAGCACAAAGCCAGAAATTACCACGTTACTATCAGTTACTTGGATTCATGTTCTGCCTATGCTGCTTCGAGACCTACTCCAAGTTCTCTCATATACGTATGTATGTATAGCATTTGACACTCAAATTCTGCCCAACAAAATCGACCACAGCTGTGTCCACCATACATAAGCATAAGCAGCGTACCTAATCGCAACAATCTTCCTAGTTTTCAAATAATAGATTTTTGCAATATCGCTATTTTCATTTTTTCTACATAGCACCCTTCTTTTCTTTGTCCCAGTTTATGTACCTGGACTCCATTCACATCTCAAGTATTGGAAAAAGCATGGGCCCCATGCATCCTCCAAGAGCCTTCAAACTTTCCATTAAGACTCATACATTCTGACTAGCGTCGGGAGGACCACAAACACGAGCTCTAGCTCTTGGAAAAATCTCGCAGAACACACAAAGTGAAACTTTTGATGAAAATCCTAAACAAACTCCGACGATTTGCCAGTTCAAATCAACTGCTCATGGAGTGCAAAAAAGAGATTTTATAAGCGATGGAGAGATTTTCATTCAGTACATGCTACAGCACATCCGTTCATGCCTTCACAGCTTATGCACATCATCAGGCAAGAGGATAAATGATTTCAAACATCACACCACTATGGTCCATCCTCAGCTCTTTCCAGCAAGAACTGCGGCATGAACAAAGTCCTCGCACCGGGAAAACCCACCTGACAGGGCATCTCCCAACACCCCCATCACATCAAATGCCTCCTGCAGATCAATGGCTAAAGTCATGTCCTCCAGCCATGAGAGCATCTCCTTCGAGAATCCCATCATTTCCTTCATGTTCACCAACCTCTCCTTCATCACAATTTCCCACCTCTCCAAACCACAGCCACTGCCCCCTTCATCTCCTCCTGATGACCCCTTTGAACTTGCCCCACTTGATGCATTGTTTACCTTGAAAAATCGTTGCAGCTGCTCAATCAAACCAGTGTAAACAAGCATCGGCTGGATGATGGCGAACAGTTTCTTGCTGTCATTAAGATCTGTCAAGGGTCCTTCATCTGATTTGACAACACTAGCAGATGATTCTGAGGACAATCGGAGGGTCGACCGGCCATGCTTGTGCTGCATAAAGGCATGGTAAATTCCCCTCTGCAAGAAAGTTGGGCGGTGCTGCAACCAGTCCTCATAAGACTCAGCGAGAAGAGAATGAACCATCATGAACTGGACAGTCTCCTCAGAGGACCCAGCAGAACGAGCCCCAGGAAGAGAGGATGAAAGCCTACTGGGAGAATCATAAGTGGGAGAGGCATTAGATAAGTATACAGCTACTGACTTTGCCATGGCTCGGCGCTGCTGTTGGTTCGCACTTCCTTGGTCAAGTAGGAAAGAAGCCATCTGAATCATGAAAGGGAGGAAGCGGGAGTTGCTCTCCCTTCCACCACCTTTGCAGTCTGTGCTGAAAGAAGCACCCGTTGCAAACCGAGCTAGCATCTGCATGAGGCAATATATTAGCACATAAAAGATAGTTTGCCACCATGTGCATTTGCTTCTCCATGAGAAATGATCACCAAAAGACATTCTGATTGCATAAGTGCACTCAATGCTTATCACGTTCAAATCTATCAACTGCCTAGTTCAGAACATTCAAGTATCATATTGAGATCTAACACGCCTATAGGAACATTTCAGGGCATGCACCTCTATATTTGTAAATATGTTGTATGAATATGATGGAGGCCAAATGGGTAACTTTCGTAGCTGGAAAACAAATTGCATGACCCAACAAGTGTTATTAATAGCAGGGTAAGACGTCCAATGAAACAGATCTTTATAAACACACCAAAGAAAGTCCCAACAAGCAAAAGGGAAAGACTTTGTCAGCAACAAATATTTATTTAATGAGTTCAGCTATGATGACAACAACAATATTAATCGTTATTATTATGAAGTGTAAGAAAAATATTGAAGACTAGAAAAGTAATAACAATCATTACAATGAGCAAAGCAGCAATAAGATCTCGACTAGCATGTGATGGACTCTTGATGTCATTAATTCTGGGCTTAGTGACATGCCATGAGAAATGTGCGGTGCAATGCAAGCAGTAACTATACTCCTATCCTCCTAATTACATGTTAGCAACTATATAAAGGAAGGCTGGACATGAATTATGCCTACCACATATCGCTTAAGCAATCTCATTTATGCTTCCACAATACAAGAAGCAAGCTGCATGAACTGGTCCGTTTCAACAGGGAGAGCTCCGTGTGTGTGTGTGTGTGTGAGAGAGAGAGAGAGAGAGAGAGAGAGAGAGCAAATAAAAAGCAATCACTGAGACAATGGAAAGACGTTGGCATAATAATTTAATGAAGATATTGAGAGATGGAGCATAGACACTGCAACATCTCAGAGTGAAGGAAATAACTGAAGGGTAGTGCATACACAATGTAATATCATACAAGCAGCATTAAGAAAAAACAGTTGCCAGCCAATTAAAGACAACAGGATCTGGAACAAAATAGACATTATAATTTGGGTTGCATGAATGCTCCATTATGCCACACCAGGAGAGAATACCAAGCATTTCCGATGTAAGAGAAAGGGAAATAAGAAGCAAAAAGACGAGGATAATTACAAAGAAAAAGGTGATGAGACCCAGAATGGAATCTCAGAAAACCCCAAATTAAATAACTGGGTTACAATAGACCATTTCTCCCACTAAATCCCGTCCGAAGTTCCTTTTGAATGCTTGATAACGCTACAAATATAGGATTTTCTAAACAGCCATTCTATTCCTTCTGTCAGATATTAGCCTAACATGATAGCAATATTGGAGGAAACTAGAGATCTTCCCCTGATGGTATCAAGTTTAGATCTAGGGGTAGTGGTGCATCATCTACAATTCAACAATTTGTTTGTTGTGGCACTCCCAACCAGTGATATGTTCTGCTTTTCATCAAACTGTGCACAACCATCCATAAAATGATGGTGACCTAACTACACATTATAGATCAATTTGACATCTCTCTCAAAGCCAGGTTGCAAAACACAATAAAATGAAAGAATAGAGATTGTCATACCAAGACAATGTCATAAGTCAGTAGTCGGAGACGGTTGCCATCAGCGCGCCCTAGGGCATTCAGGTTGTCCCAGTATTGATCAACACAGCGAACATATTGTGCAAGAGGAACAGATGGGCCCCTCAAAGGGAAGATGCAATTACACAAGGTTTCATTATTCCTCAATGTAGCTCCTTCCCATTCCTTCTTAGGATTTTTCAGTGCAGCATCTGCTCGTTTAGCCTCCTGATGGCACTGGAAATGTATGATGTTAAAATGACTGACAGTTGTGTAAACACAGTCCCCACGGGCACTTCCTGAATTTGTTGGACCTAGATTCACCCGCTTGCTATAAGAGTAGACACCTAACATGTCAGTGGGCCTCAGAGTATACCCCTCTCGGCATACCATGCAAGCCAGCCCATCTTCCTCTTCTTCTACATCTTCCAAGCCTTCAATGGCAGGCTGGGCAACAACAATACGCTCACCACCATCTGAAGCAAATTCTTGTCGCATCCCAAGCCCCTACAAGAGAAGCAGAACACAGAAAACAGATTGACTTTATGTTCAGAATTAATTAGAAGGACCCATTGCATTAATTATATAACTTGCACTTGTATGAGGAATAACTTATGCTAGTATCATTGAGGCTCCAATCACTATACCCTTGGATAATCTATTACTTGTGCTGGTAAAAAAATCGCTATTCCAGGTGTCTGAGCTAAAACAAAATCTTAGAAGATTTAACCCAAATATGAAAATATAATTTACCAAACAAGTGCCCTCTTTTTTTATATTATGATTTGCATCCAGCAGTTATCAAATTGAATTGGAAAAAAAAAAAGCGTACAACATGGCATCCCATTTTCTCAGCAGGGGGGAGAAAACAAAAGCTGACCTTCTGGTAAGTAGAAATTAGAAGTTGATTATACACAATTGCCATCTTCAAGATAGCCAAACCAACAAAGCGCTACTACTTAACTTCAAAAGGGAGCAAAGTTTCAATTTATGGAGAATAGCAGTTGTTGCAACAAGCTTCTTTCCTGCTGTAAAATACCAGACTACTTTGGCATTTAAAGGAGTTTACAAAGAAAGACAGAGAAACTTGAAAAATAAGAATGGAACCAGCGTTGCAACAGAGACATAATTGTGCCACTTATGTATTATTTCCTAAATACTAAAAAATCACATTGCAATTATACAATATTACAAGTTATTTAAATGTTAAGACTATCAAGAAAACATTTTATAGAAAGCATAAAATAATAAAAATTTACCAGAAGTAGCTCTTCTCTTTTCCTCAGAGCACGACGGCGCATCTCATCCCTAGTAGCATGTCGCAACTTGCATATTTTCTCCCCCAGGAAACCATCCCCATTACTCTCCTTGTCAGCCAGTGTGTCCAACAAGTTCTCTGCTCTTGCACCAATCTCATTTTCTCCTGACACACCCTCCAAAGCATGAAGAAGGGGTAAGATTCCCTCCTCATCAATGCATGTTTGTGTAGGCAAATGACCCTTTGAAAGTCCCCTCAGCATTGACAAGATTAGTGGAACTGATGGTAGTTTTAAACCAGTTGCCCATTCTGGACTGGTCTTGAACCCAGCCTGCCCAGCAACCGAGAAACTCTCTCCCAGGTGCCTCACTGCAACCTTCGTGATTCCCCTATCAAGAATCATATCCTTCAGCCTCTCCCCACAGGAACTTGTCTTTAGTGACTCTGATACTCGAACAAAATTTTCCAAAGCAGATATTTGCTTAGCTGCTTGTTGAGCCACGATCTCATTCTTGGGATTATCCTGATGCTGTTTTTGAAGCTGATCAAATTCACCCCAGTCTTGCAAGTAAGGTTCAAAATGCTGAATAAGTGCTTCCATAGCTGCCGGTTCCCCATAAGTCAAGTATGGCAATATCCTTGCCACCATCTCATTATTCCGCTGCTGCTTATTTGACTTCTTGGCACCTAGGGCATGGCATAGCCTTTCTAAGAACATGAGAACTATCTTCTTAGCCTGTTCACCAGCACCACTTTCTTCACTAGAAATTGTAAGTACACTTTGTGTAATGCCAATGTCACTCTCATTAGCTTCCATAGTAAGGCTTTCAACAATCAAAAGAATGCCTTCAGCTGGTTCCATAGCATCTATTGTGAAGGCACGTCTTGCTGTCTCAAGCAGCAGCCCCAAAGCTCCTAATTGTAGTAAGGCTCGTCTATTCTCTCGTACCTTGCAGCAGTACATGAGAAGGTTAAGTACCGAGCCCAACTCTTCTTGGTTCAACTTCAGCTCATCATCACGTAGTCGCTGCACAAAATATGAAGTTAAGTGCAGAAAACTCTCCAAATCATTTAAATAAAACATGTGATAAACTAGTAACACAATAGAACATTTTTAGCACCAAATACAAATGGAAGAATAAAGAAGAGATAAGGCCTAAAATATATTGTAAAGCAAGGACCACAATCTCGGTTCCAATTGCTCTACCAACAGGTTACCAGTTCGGTCAGTACGGTACTACAATATGCACCTACATCGAGATAGCTCCAACCCCCTTTTTTCTCACTTTTTATTAGAATACTTCCAGAAACTGGGCAATATGGATTGGTAAGATATGATACGCAACCAGGTTTCAAGCGGTACAGAGTGATATGGAGCACTTCTACTCAGTTTGGACCAGCATGGACCAGTTCGATTCATATACCGAACCAAACCTTGGTACCATACCAGTACCTTACCCATACAGTATGGTATGGTCAATACAGGCTGGTACATGTTGGTAACACAGACCTTAATGTGAAGAATTTCACCGTCATAACTCTCAAGTTCTCCAGGACAGAAGCTCAACAAACATGTAAAGTAGCATTAAGAACTTCATAAAATTAAAAACTAATGCAGGTCCCCTTGAAAATAAGCCTAAAGGCAATTCTTTAATCTTGAAACAAACTAGCAGCTCCAAAATATAGCAATTAACGATAAAAGATGGAGTATTGTTCCAATATGTTCAATTGATAGCACATACCTGAATCATGCTTAAAATAACTTCAAGACCTCCACATTCCCGAACAGCGCCTGCTATTGCAAACTCGACTTCAGGATCTTGTGATTCCTCCCTTTCCTCTTCCAGCTCCTTGATCATTGGCTCAGTAGCTTCACCATCTAACCCCTGTCAAAATAAGGAGAACATGTTTAAGTCTCACAACTAGCATAGCTATAAAAGACTAAGACCAGCCAACGAGCACATATATACACACAGGGACAGATACAGGTGGGCAGGTGAGCATTCACACACACGTGCACGTGCGCATGCACGCACACACACAGAGAGATCAGTGCGAACTAAGTGAGACAAACTTTGTCCGCATTGAGTTAGTTATGCATGTATACTACTAAGCATACAAAAACATTTCTGCAAATAATAAGAGATGTGAATATACAGGAAAATGATGTATTTTTTACATATGTAAGTACATTAATAGAAAAAGATACAAGCATATGTATCAAGTAATAGGTGATACATGGAAACTATATAATGCACAGAGTGCTGGAACCAAAGAAATATTTACATGTCTAAAATCAAGTCTTTGAGAACAGATGAAAACCATTATTCTATACTTCTTATGAAAAGTAAGATTTAATTGCACCACATACAGAGCTACTGTTCTAGTGAATATAAACAGCAATAATGTTAAAGAAGCAAATTTTCAGATCCTGTAATCAACCTGGAGCCGGTAGGTTACGGTCATTGGTGGGTAATCTCTGACTGATGTGGAACCGGCAGAAGATGGTGCACCAGCAGTGGACACAGAATTCTGAGTTTGACTATGATATTTCTTCCATACTTGCTCATATACTTGAGAGATGCTTAGGTCAAGAGAAATTATATTGCCAGCAACCAGTAACTCCATGCTATAATCATCTTCTAAAAGACCTAACAGGTCCAACTGATGACAAATCTTATTTTTAACATCTCGCATCAGTGGACCGATCTCACTACTGGAATAGGGATTTTTCGTCATGGAACCCCTGATAAACTCTTCCTGAGTGTGTGCTTTGTTGAGAATCAGAAGATAAACAGGCTCCGGTTTTGATGGACATATCATATTGCAGAGTTGTTCCAAAATAAACTGCATTCAAAATTAAACAAAGTAAGATTTTGCCTAGTCACCATTGCACGAAAAAACAAAAGGAAACATTGAATATTTCTCCCCAGTGTATGGAACTATGTGAAACTATTCACCATGTAGCAGCATGAATGGGATTATGGGAGGATGACTAGTGCTGGGAATTGAAATGAAAGATAAAATCTTTTATAACATAATGAGACTGACAGCAAAAAACCTTGCCCAAAAAAGATCATTCAATAGATATCTTAAACACATCTGCACTAAGCAATTCCATACCAGAGAGGTCCGTCCCTTTCTCTCCTTGCCATGATTCTGCAGACCAGATATACAAGCACGAATGAATTGCCGCTTGTTTTCTGTCCTCTCCAGCAGAAGACCATCTAGGAGTTCTTTCAAAAGCCGATTACAGTCACTTATTAGCTTTGTCTTCTGCACTACAAGACCTCGAATGACAAGAAGAGACTCGAGCACTTCAGAAAGCAATTCATCCCGCATGAATCTATCACCAATACCAAGAAGACTTAAGCAGAGGAAAAGAATCAATGACAGTAGCAAAATATTTCGATGGAAAGGAACATGCTTACCGGACTCGAATATTGGGCACCTCAAGAAACTTGCTGAGGAGCTCAATAAGCTTATGAAGGACAAACCCCTGTGATATGTCAATACCGAGGCTTGTCTCTTGTGACTCTAAGTTGCATGCCTCTTGTGTTATCAGCCTACATATAGCAGTCAGGCATCTTCGCACAGTTAAGAAAAGAAGTGCAGCTTCTGAATCTATCATCTTGAAGAATAATTCAAAATATTCTGCAGCACTTTCACCAACAGATAGTGAAGCAGGAAGCAGTGACATGAGTAAGTTTAATAATTGGAACCGCCTAGAAGAATTTGGGGGGCACAGCAAACTAATAAGAGTGCATACTTCCGATCTTATAGATTGTGAGCAAGCACTTAAAATCAACTCTGAGACCCAGGAGCCCAAAGCAAATGTAGAAAAGTCACTCTTAGCTGTTTTTCTGCAAGCACGGCGTTTCCATTTAAGAGCATATTTTAGTGCCAGATAGTCAAATTTCTGTGAATCATGGCGAGCCCTCTGTGCAGACCCTTTAACCGCCTGTGAGACTTTGTACTGCCTCCTAACAAAATCAAGATATGATGCGCCCTTTTCCCACTCGGAATAGCTCAAAAGTGGAATGTCCTGACCCTTCCGACTACCATCCCAATGCTTTTCTGTCAGCTCTGTTGGAGTTTTACTAGCACTTGGAAGGCAATTTGAAGTTACGGATGGATTTATGCCATGGTCATTCTTTGATTGCGATACAGAAGTAGATTTTCCACCACCTTGTTCTTTTTCTGCAGCATCAGATCTGGGAGGTGTGCATGCTTGAGATATGATCCTCAGACACGGAAGAATGATGTGCTCCGAAATGGCTGGGTGCTTTGCTCCCAGTTTGATGGAAGAGAACAACAGCTGAAAAGCAACACGTAGCCTGGCTTCCCAGAACTCATCTACCACAGCACATGTCTCCGAAAGTAACAATAGCTCTTCTCGTGTCGCAAGTGCAATGTCCATGGAACGATGGTGTTCAAGGCAATACATGACTTTCTTCTGTATTAATGTGTTCAATTCAGCCACTGCATCTGCATCACCCTCAGAGAAAGCACAAAGAACAGCCCTCGCCTGAACACGAGCTGTTTTAGGGCCCTGATGAATGTTATTTTCAAACAACTCTGATAAGATGCTGGAAGCTACAAGTTGTTTTTTACAGTGTGTATATTTTGACAGCACCTGTAACAATTCCAAACATTGTGTGACAAACATGGTAGCACAGCCATAACAATTATTTGGTGATCTTGGAACTGCAAATTCAGATGAAGCCACTGCACCATCAGAATTCTTCTGATGCAGATACGTCATCAGCACCCGCCGAAGTCCTTGCAATGTCTGAACACTTTTACTGACAGACTCAAAAGCTGCTTTACATTTCTCACCATAAAGCACACCAAGAAGTGCAATTTTGCGATTTATCTTGCATGAAGGCCCAGGCAAAGACACCATCATTTGCTGAACTGTATCCTTCTGCTGCGAATCAATTTCGTGTTCCCCGATGCTTGATACAAGTTTAAGCAGAGGCTTCTTGAATCCTAACAGTTGCTGATATCGCCTATGAGCATTTTCTGATTCTGACTCAATAGCTGCCAATCCTTTCTTCATATCCTCATCATTTTCCATGTTATCAAACGAAAAACTAGGCTTTGCCATGAAATTGAACTCAAAACGGCCATATTTGCTGTATCCACACTCATTGCACAGGAAAGAATCCAGATTTTCATAATTAATATTTCGACATTGTCTGCACTGATATGCATTTTCATGGCAATTGCTACAGATGCCATGCTTATCAGTAACAGACCTGCTACACCGAGGGCACTGCAATGACTCAAGAGAAGAAGCTTGTAAATTTTCATAGAAGGAATCCAGCTCAATCATGAAATTGCATGCAGTAATAGGAATGGCAAATTCAACTTTCAGCTCTGTCTGGTTAAAAGCAAGATGACAACTCTTTGCACGCTTCCACAATGACCAATTATTCTTCAGCTCTGACAAGTCAACGACAGGCCTGTTGTTGTAATACAAGTTCAGAATTTTCACTGATTTTGATTTACGAGCATCATGAATATTCATTGTCACCGACTGAATAGTATAGCTTCCAGTGCATTTCACTATTATGCGGTTGTCAGTAAACTTTGTCTCGGATTTCAAGCTTTCGAGTTTCATCCTGGTGTAAGGCACCTCTGGACAGCTACAAGTTACACAGGGCTCATTTTCCAGATAATAACCATCAAATTCTACAAGACCACTTAAAGTGTTATATATGCGAGAATTTGGATGATTCGCCAAAAGCTCATTTTGTGAATGAAGAGTCTCAAATATGCAGGTTATTACATCAGGCATCAAGCATTTGCTCACAAGCCCTGACTCATGTTGCTTCATGCTGCTATCAGGTATCTTACCTAACAGCCAGGTCATAAGCTCAGTATATTCCACGATGTTCTGGCCGTACGTAGGTAAAGATTTCACTTTCTGCAAGAGAGAAGTCAGCATGGCCTCCTTGAATGACTGCTTTCCATGATGCCAAATGCCAAATAGTACACACTTAGCTTCATGGCGCACACTTGCTGAATTCCATTCCAATAAGAAAGAATCAACAAAACGCCTTAGAACACAGCCATCCCTGTCGCTGAAGATCTCAACAGCTTGCTCCATATCCAGGCAAGATTTCTCTGAACCACTATCAGTTCCTTCTTCCCCTTTTCTCTTCTTCTTTGAATCTGTGGGTTGCAGTCCATTTCTATTAGAAGCTCCTGCATCACCACTGTCTGGTCTCTGTGTGGAATGACCCATGTCCTTTCCAGTGTAAAAGGCCAAATTCAAAAGCTTGAGAGTCTGAACTACAGATTCTTCACCAAAGTAAAATATCCCATTCATTAAAAAGGGCAAAAGGTCCATGTGCTTTAAGCAGTACTTCTGCCAATTCCTTGGTCTCGCTCCAGCTACTTCAGATATTGCAGACAAGCACTTTACAAGTTTTA
Organism: Elaeis guineensis; assembly: GCF_000442705.2. Lineage (NCBI taxonomy): Eukaryota > Viridiplantae > Streptophyta > Magnoliopsida > Arecales > Arecaceae > Elaeis > Elaeis guineensis. The sequence continues at coordinate 166,269,016 of NC_025993.2, read as the reverse complement.
CACTCTTTTCATATGGCACTGGATTTTGAAAACCTCCAGATTTATTTACAAGATTGTGTAGCTTCTTCACTTCACTTGCAAACTGCCATGAATCTCTGACGCTGTAGTAATGAGTCTTGCTACCGCACAAATGAAGGAAGAGCCTTCTAGCATACCTTCGTATAAATGTTGTCTGTGGGTTGCTGATATAGCTGCAGAGAACATCCTGAAAACCATCCAGCTTCAGATCCTTACCAACACATGTCTTGTATGTTTTATCCTTTTCCAACAACTTGTCCTGCTTTTCGGGGCGAACCAAACTATACACCAGCCGGAAAGTGTTCTCCAACAAGAGCTTGTGGTAATCCATAAATATATCTGAGCGATGAGCTTTAGCATAAGAATCTGAAAAGAAAGGAGAGAAGTTTCCAGCAGGTAGGTCTCTTCGAACTGTCAAAAGTGAACCACAACCAGAACTAGCTGATAAACCACTTTCAATACTTGCCGATGAGGATTTGAAAATGTGAACAAGTTGCTGCAATATGTCCATCAGATAGTTCAGAAAAGCTTGTTGTCTTAGGAGGGAACAAGCTCGGACAAGCTGGGAGGCAAACTCATTCTTTTCTAGGTCATCACTGGAGCATGGAGCAGTAGAAGCTGATAACGGAACTTGAACAAAACCTTTGTCTTGTATTTCTGCAGTGCCACCTGATTTTGACTGAGAATTATCACTGCCAGGATGGTGCCAGTTCCGAAGCATCAAAGTAAAGAACATGAAGACAAGGATTGTAACTTCTCCAAAAGAAGAACGGGTTTTGGCTGGAAACGGTTTGTTCAGATTTATCTCATCCACTAACCATTTTACAAATTTCTCCAGGTCCAAGTTTTCAGGTTTAGAGCTATCCATGAAAGGTCCACCCACTGCAGATGATAGTCTATAGAAGAACTGCATAACAGGAATAGCTCGAACACCGGATGTTGTCTCCATCCATCCCTTAAGCTCACCAATTAAATGATGCAGCAGCAAAGAGTTCACCGCACGCTTCGATGCAGAGATTGAAACTATCCTTTGGTCGGTTTCTGAGCCAGGGAAGTCTCCAGTTTCAGTAGCTTCCAAGACATGAATTGAGGATGGAGAATTCTGCAGGCTCATATCAGTAGCAACTTGCATTAAGCTTGCATCATTCAGCTCATCCATAGGGAAATGAATTTCATGGCCATCACCTCCAAGAGAATCAATTTCAATCGGAATTGCTGACATAGGGTGATCTCTAGAATGTGGTGGAGGGAGCCTATCTGCATCCAGTACTTCATAGCAGGCCTCACACAAATCGAAGTCCGGGCATACATTACAATGCCATCGGCGGCGAAGTATGGGAACAGTTGAGCAACCATCACAGCAATATTGTACTGATGATGTAGCAGAATCTTCTTCAATCATGACCTGTGCATTACCACTGGTTGCATTCATATCAGAAGGAACATGTGTTGTTATAGGATTCTCAGCAGCATCATCGGTGGCTAGCATTGTCTGCTTTGGAAAAGGCACTTGAAGCAATCTAGATGAGATGGCCAAACTGTATCAACAAAAGAAAAAACACCATTTGAGTCAGGATTTACAGTATGCATGAAAACTTATAGATACAGTTCAGTTGCAAGACTAACCTGCTAGATGTCTGTACCGCCTCATATGGTGCAAAAAGTAGCTTCCTTAGTAATGCAACAGCAGGTGCAACAGAGCGTCCAGATGCTTCTGCTCCATGTAAAGCCAGACATTCAGCATAACTATAAATAAGTTCCACAGAGGGTATCACGATGCTATTTATCGTCTGCGTTTCTGGTCGCTCCAAGTCCAAAATTCCCCATAAAACTTGCATCAACCCATCCACAACCCCAGAACCTACACCAGATGCAATAAAATGAATTGCACACTTCTCAACAAAAATAAATCCAATGAACAGCTAATTGCCTCTTAAAGTTCAGCTAGAGAAGACAAGCATGTCGATATGTGATTTTGACGGATAGCTGAGTACCATGATCTTCTTAGAAAAGGTTAATACAATTGATAAAACAAGGCAAACACCATACAAAATAGAGTCAGATATAACAGTTAAGAAAATCGCTTTCAGTGTGCCCCTTTTTTAAGCATCAATAACTGAGACCCATGAAGACAGACACCAAATATCTAGAGTAATTGAAACAAAGGCAAACATAAGAGAACATACACTGTGTCACATGTGATTAACAATATAAATAAACCTAACAATTACATTTTTTTTTTAAAAGAGGTCGTACACTGTCTTTTGCATAGTAAAATTACAGATCAAGGTCCAAAAAAGTACCGAACATTAAAATCCTGAAATCACATTTTAATAGAAAAAATTTCTACTGAAAAAACATTTATTAATCCATTAACCTTAATTTCCTTAGATATCATAAGCATTTCTCAAACAAGCCAATTATCCAAATACCGTAATCCAGAATCAACTCCTCAGACCTAAGCATATTGAGAAAGCACAGTAAGTTTTGAAGTACTTCAACTTAATTGGTTTAGGAAAGGAGGTTTCAATGGCTTTGGGAAAACAAGCACAAATACATCTTTCAATCAGTTTTCTTTAAAAAAAATAAATTCTGCCAGTTTCACCAGTGCCATGACTACAAGAAAGCACCGAGCAAAGTGAAGATCCGCACATTGATGAGTAATGGTAATCACTAGGACACCATAATTCCATTATGAATGCACAAGCAATGTGTTTTCATCAACTTGATCCTAAATATGGTTTATAATCTAAGAGGCGGTCCTTGATGTTATGAACCATCATCTTGAGCGATTTAAATTGAGCAAGCAAAAGACAAGAGTAAAGATTGAGTGACAAATATTTCACCATGTCGAGCTAGTTTGACTTTGCACTTTTAAGAAGTACATAAATACATAGATGATGGATTCCTAAGCCTATATGTATAATATTAATATTTAGAATATCTCTAAATATTACAAATTTCTAGACTGATCATCCGACCATCAGCCTCCTTACCGAGGACATTCTAATAAAGTTTTTATTCAAAAAGAAGAACCTCAAGACATCCGTCTCAGTTCTCCTCTCTCCCCCTCCCATTAAGAGCTAAACTAGAGAAGTTTACCAACAAAAGTTGGTAGTGGAATCATCGATCTTCTTTCCATGTACCGCACATATCAATCCTGGATAAGATTTAGATAACGGCCAATCACCAAGCTTCTCCTAGCACACATCAGATATGCCAAAATCAATTATTAAACTAGAAGCTGGTACATGGGATCCACATGGTAAAGCATAAGAGGAGGAAGACTGTTAGATAGCTGCAATACAATATATCATTAGAGAGAATGGGGGGGAAGGGGTGTCACCAGTAGTGAAAGCAAAAGACAGTCACATAATATGAACGATAGGGATCAATTTTTTCAGGAATACAGACAGAACTTCGGAACTTGAAGATAGACTAATAAAGAGGCACTTGGAAGTTTTATATATTTGAGATAGTAGATGCATTGTGTGCAGGCAAAATGCAAAATGTTTCTGAGATACCATGAGTTTCCAGGAAGCTGGCCATGTTTGACCTCCTATGTATTGCAATTTTTGACACTGCATGCATCTGTGCCGTGAACTCCTTGATCACCCACCCAGATGCAGCACCTCCAACTCCTGTTCTTGAAATGAGCATAGGAAGAGATTTTACCACTCCTAGGAGGCGCATGGTATCTTTCACCTGGTAAAGCCATAAAAATTGAGCAGGAAGTTAAGAAGGAAAAGAAAAAAAATAAAAGAGAAAAAAATAGAGGATGATCCCTGTTAAGCAAATGGTAGCTACATGATAGTAGATCTCCCTCTTCGGGAACACTGCCTGAAGAACATGACATGCAACAGACTGAAGCAGTGGTTCTCTGTCACTCTGAAATATGATTTCTAGCAACGCCCTGCATTTAAGCTTATTAAGCACCATGATTGCATCCTCAACTTCAGTAGAACAATGTGACCTGCACAATGAATAAATTCTCGAAAGAAGCTTAAGAGCATCTGCTAAAACTTGCTCCTGAATAGGAGCTGCTTGCATGGCACGGAACTTCTTTCCAGCACCTCCAGTACCAGAATTAGCACCAAGGACATGGGATTCCATATCCAGCACAGCATCCATTTTCTCTTTCCAACCAAATTCATCCTTAGCACGACCATAAACTTCCAAAGAGTCTATCCTAGGCGGAGTTGAACCATCAAAGGTTCTGCCCACAGAGATTGTAAACTCTTCATCAGCCAGGAGTGACTCAGCAATTGTAAAAGGAATGTCATACCATGATCGCATGCCTTCATCTAGTTTAACTACTCTCTGAAAAATTGTAACCTCAGAAGGAATATGGCTTGCTGACGTACTACCCACATGTATACGACAACCAACCATGACAATATCAGGATTTGAATTTGATACTGTTACCTAAGCAAATGCAAAAAATGAAAACTCCATAATTATCCTTCTTAACAATAAGCAAACCAAAGGAAACAAACAAAAGCCATATAGCAGCACACATGCACTGAGATGCAAAACAGCAATTATAGCCTAAACGACTAAATACAAATGCTTGAGGACCACCTTGGGAAGAAATAGTCATCATACCTTAAATCCTGCAAGATTAGTGCCCTCAAGAAATCCATCATCAGATGTTAACCTTTGTTTGATACCTTCTGAATCACCATTCTTGACAGCGTCACAACTCAGCTTCACTTCACTAGTGATACACATTGTTTTTTCAAAAAAATCAAGCGGGAATTCTGGGTTTGAACCAGCATAAGCCCTATTACTCAAAATGCTGGATCCCAACTTCTTTGTGTGGTCTATACTCGAATTTGCTGCAGTGTCAACACCCATAGGTATATGTGAGTAAATCTGAAGGCTTCCATCATCATGTAAAACAAGACAGTGAGTTCTATCTTTGGACAAAGGTTTGTAGGAAGCAATGCCAACCAAAGGCAAAGATGAGCCTGCACCATATTTCATGTTCTGTGCAAATAACTCGCGAGGACCCATAGATACTGCAAGTGCAGCATTTAATTTATGACTTGAGAGGCAAACAAATATCCCACTACCAGAAAGCAATTCTTTCCAATGATGCAACCCAGCTGGCCTAATTTTACCTTCTTGATCATCTTCATACACATAAGATATCTCAATAAGAGATGTTGCATTAGCATCTAAGCGCCCCATCAAGGTAGTGCCATCTTGATATGACAGGAAAAGCAGTTTGTAGGTCGAAGAAAAATACAATGAAAGGCCTTTGGGCTGAATATCCTTGTCCTGGACCCTGATAATGTCTGTTAATGTTTTGGCCCCCACATCACCTTCCATTGATACTTCTAGCCTGAATAGAAACCCAGCTTCTGATAGAACAAGGAGAAAAGCCTTCCCCGACGAAGCTGGAACAAGTGTGGCATCCACAATCAAATCATTAGACAGTGTGAAGTAGTGCATGGGACTAATGTTATCCTGTGAAAGGTCATATATCTTGACAAACATGTTGGTGACCACCATGAGCTGAACCTGAGAACCTGGAACCCATTCCACTCGACGAATATAGGCACCTTGAAGAGCAAGTTCAATTGCAAGACGGTCAGTCACTTCACCACGAGGATTCACAGTAAGGACCTGGCATTCCTCATATCCAGCTACAGCAAGATAATTTTCTATCACAGGATTAAAAACTAGATGGACTATTTCAAAGCGAACTATGTTTTTAGATAGTGGCTTGACATTGCTCTTGTCTGCTGTCACAGGTGCAACAGTAGGTTGACCAATTAGTTGCCCAACATCAAATATAGCAACTTTATCTCCTTCACCAGCAGCAAGCCTACCTCGAGCACTGACACTGAGTAAGGATTTGGTGAGAGAACCACTAGCCAGATGTGATTTAAGTTCCCTGGAGTTTGGATAATCGGCCTTTATCTTCAGGTCCAATGATCCACTTTTGAAAGCCTTCTTCAGTTGAAAAAGATCAATGCTGCAGGACAATAACTTATCATCACCCAGAATTACCTTCTTATCTTTTAAAAGGTTTGATTCTCTACGGTTGATTACTGTGGGAAGCATTCTGTTACATAGTTCAAGCAGCCGACCTTCCATATCGAGTTTTTCAAGTATAACAGGTAGTCCATCTTGTACATCTCTGGGGACTGATAACTTGAAGCAACTGCCCATATCCACGCAAACATCATCATCCAAATCTGAATCACTGTCTGCTGCCTGATCACCATCTTCAGAGAAGGGTAGAAAGGATGGAAAATTACTGGTATTCTGAGCTGGTAAATTGTTGCTTCCAGTAAATTTTCGAGGCTTCAAACACTGACAACTGCTTCCCCTGACGCCTCCAGCCCCACAATCACAAAAGAATCGACTTGATCGAGAATAGACAACACGATGGCCTCGGTGGCAAACCTTGGCGCATATGGAACAGCAGCCCTTAGAGACAGTTAAATCACAAGTATAGCAGAAATACCAATGTTGCTCCATGAAATTACTGCCACTAGATGTAAATGTGCATACTTTAGAGGCCAATGCCCTTTCACTATTGCTATCCTCCTCTTCATCCTTGTCTACACTACCCAACTCCCCATCAGATGTGCCATCATCTTCATCTTCATCTGCAGAAGTTGCATCACAATCAATCTGTGCAGAATTTCCTTCCTGATTAGCAGGTAGAACCAAATTCTCCGAATTTTTTCTTGAGTTAACTGGTTTGGGTACTACAGATCCTGACCCAAAACTATTACCCAAGCACAGTTTTGATGAAAGCTTATCTGCAGCACTCTTATTAGCTCCAAAACCACCCAATACAGCCCCAACAAAACCAAATAGGAATTTCAGTCCATGTAGCAAACTCTCACTATCAACAAGTTTCTCCATTAGCATTACAGTCTTTTCCAAAAGTTGCTTTATTGAGGGCTCGCCATTTAGAAGTTGAAGAACAAAATTGAAATAAGCTTTAGCAGTTTGAATATCACACAACATAAATGCACTATCAAGTAACATAAGCATAGCTTCAGTTAGTCGACCCTGGAGTTCTCTGGACATTTCACATGGTTGGGATACAAGACGCATAATAAAATCCATAGTCGACTCTCTGAGTGCAGTAGAACTTCCTTTTGCAGCAATGCTTCCCTCAGTGGACTCTACTGTGCATCCTAAGAACCTATTTTCTAGCCAATGTGATAGGCAAGACAAGTCCATCCCAAGAAAATTTTTCTGTAGTTTATCATTGAGACCAGGGCAATGTCCACTAGCTAGAAGATCAATAAATAAGTTTAGTACCTTCAAATTAACTGTCTCAGAATGGCACTTATTCAATGCATTGATGAGAACCAGCAGATTACCACATTGCCCACCGAAAATTTCCTTTGCTTCCTTTGTTGCATTATCAAAACCCAGATAAAATTTATAGATTTCTGCTTTGAAATCATCTTTTCGAAGGCATTCAATAAAATCAACAACACTGGAAATTAGCATTTCCAGTAGATCACTATCAACTACCTCTCTAGAACTAGCATCTGCCAAAAAACCTTCCAACTGCTTCAAGACAAACAAATCACTGTAGTCTTTCAATTCCTTATGATGAGCAACCAAACTAGAATATATAGATTTGCATTCCTCATTGATGCATTGGAAAATCCTATCAGATTTTATCACCATAACTGTATCAAGAAGCTGGCAAATGACCTCGTTCTCTACCTGAACTCTTCCTTCTGCATCTTTGACTTTGAGATACCCATCCACAGCACAAATAACCTCTTTTACCGTAAGAATGCAAGAAAGAAGAACACCACTGTGAGAATCTGCATGTGATGGGAAACCATGAAACAAGCACCTCAAAAAAATATGACTTGTATTTCTTGTATCCTCTTTCAACGAAATTTCATCCAACTTCACCAGGAGGCCATGTATCGTCTCCAGATGCAAAACATTGCAACCAGTCTTCTCAATCAGAAGATCTTGTTTGCATTTGTCTAACCCAGTGTGTCTAAGTAATATAAGAGGAGAGAACCCATCTGAAAGATGCTGACCATGATTGAGTATAGAAACAAATGCTGCCTGAAGAACTTGCAAGTTTGTTTTCAAAATAGAAACTAGCAAATACAAAAATCTTCCACCCTTGTTTCCCTGAATTATGTTCTGAATTATGCCCTCACCCAGTTTAAAAAGCTCACCATCCTTGGCATCCTGGATCCAGTGAGACTTAACTCCAGGAACTGCACATCTCACAGAATATCTCCAAATACCAGCATAAATAAGGGAGAGAACAAAGGAAAGCCATGCACGCTTCCTCAGAAAATCCCAACCTTGTGGTGTAGGCATATCTGGTAATTGCTCAGAGTGTAACTGCTGAAGCAGATTAAAAACTACAACTGACAAATCAACATCCTTGCAAACAACAGAACTGTTATTCATCACAGCAAGAGCAAATTTTAGGAATGAATCCATATCTGAGAAGTCAAGATTCAGCCAATCGTTTCCCTCAAGAAGTGTGCAACTCAAACCAGAATAGATACAAGAGACAGTACCCAAACAAAGTGAAAAGATATATCTTTCGAGTATTAGCTGTTCCACTGCTTCAGCCTTTTTACCTCTCCAGAAACCAAGAATCCATGAAAAAGCAGTAGACAAGTCATCCCAGTTCAAGGCTAATCGCCGGAAGGCAGAGTTATCTCCACATATTGCAGAAGGATGGGGGGTGACATCAATCAGCTGTGGAAGCAAGCAACTAACAACTGAAACATCTTTGATGGAATCACACAGAATGCATTCTACTACAGTTGATGCCCAGGATGACAAGTGGTCATTTAATAAATAAAAATGACATGTTTTACGAGGAGTTTCCCTCAATCTAGATCGCAACCGCAAAAGCAACCATGGTGGGCAAGTAGATGGGTACAATACCATATGCCGTAACACTAAAAGCAGCCGTGAAACTAGTAGAGCCCAGCAAAAAAGTTGCTTTGCAGTAAATCCAGCTGGATGAGCATCGATCTTTTTGATCGAGGAAAGCACAGAATTTGCCAGAGCAGTTTTCTCAGCTTCATTTGATCGATGGAAAGCCATCAGCAGAATTTCCAAGTGAAAAGCACAAGGGAGAGTACTGAAGAAATCACTGGGTTCAGGACATTTGCAACAAATATTCTTTGCTTTCTCCAGAACAAAATTAATATATCCCTCATAGATTTTAATTGTCAGACCACCATCCAAATCTCCCCTGGAAATAAGAACATGAGCTAGCAGAGTAAGAGTATAATGATTATAGACATACATTCCATTTTCAACCTTCAGCACTTGATCAACAAGGTGTTCTTTAAGAGATGTTGATAAAGCATGATGAACTATAAGACCATGCATGAGTTCAAAGCAGATATCATTGATATGCAGAAATGTTGTCTGCGAATGCAAGGCAGCACAGTTCTCAGATTTCCTTTCACCAGAAAAACAGTATTGGCAATTAAGAATTGAAAGTAGTTGATTTATATGACCTGCATCAACTTTTCTGCAAGCATCTTTATATACAGTATGATGCCACTCTGGAGAAAAGACACACAACTTCAGAAAGTTCAGCAATTCAGTTGCTGCTTGGATAGGCAAGTGGGGACTGCTGGAGATACCAGTAACAGTAGCCACAGCAGTTGGCTGATCAAGTCCATCACCCGTTGCTGCAGATCGGCTAGATTCAGAGAAAAGATCCCCAAAAATGGCTTCATCTTCATGACTAACAGCATATTCCTGATCTGATGCAATAGCAGGCTTTGTGCAACTTATACGTGATTTATCAGCCATTGACCTTGATTTAACCCCTTCCGAATGGAGGAAAAAGGCTAGATGTATCAAGCCATCTATCCATTGCTCTGACTTTGGAAATATCCATGACAAATACTCTTCCCAATTATACTTTCTAAGCATGAAAACCTGCTCAGAGCGAACATGGCATACTGGAACATTAGTCCCAGATTTACAAAAATAATCAGATAAATCTGACTCTTCCTTCAGATTATGAGTTCGAGATCCCCAATTTTTAGTATCCTTGAGAAGCTTTAGCACATAGAGAACAATTTGAGGGCAGTAAACTAATGGGGGTCTTGGCGAAGAACATGTACCATCATATCTCCAAACCTTGGAATCTAAAATGTCCATCATGGAAGCAATTATGCATGTCTGGATATTTTGAAATATATTGTCACCATGGAAGACAATTTGGACAAACTGTAGAAATTCTTCCAAAATTTGTAATGAGAGGCTCCCTATGTCATTTCTAACAGTCGCCAAGTCGTAGTTAATAAAGTCAAACTTCGATCTAAACAAGGTTGGCAGTGTATCAGCACAGCTCACAACTGCACATAACAACTCAGCATCGCGAACATCATGAGGGGTTTCCTGGGCAAGATTTCGGACCACGTTCAAAATTTTTTGACTGAAAGACAATCTCAAGCTGAAATTTACATCCTCCTCCTGTTCATCAAGAGAAATTGGAGGCCCGAGCATTTTTTTACATAGCATAAGGAGACGAGGTAAGCATTTCAAGTGAACGACTGCTATGTGTTGTGCTAGAGGCATCGTGCAATCTGAAGCCTCTGGGTGGAGTGAATCATTTAATTCTGCAACGACATTATCTGATTGGAAGAACTCAGAAGTTACCAGAAGACTTTCCACCATATTCGCATCCTTAAAGCAGTGAAAACCTATCCAAAAGAGTCATGCAAGTTAAGTGAGAACAAACTAAAGCCAACAACAAGCTAAATAAATTAATAGCTTTTAATTATAAACATGTGCATCATGTAGGTCCTACCTTGCAGACTGCATACAGGATTACTGCCCAATTCCACACTGTCATGATAAACCGGAATACTTGACAACTGCTCTACATAGTTATTTACAGGACTAGGATATTCTTTGATAATTCCATCAGCTAATACTGATTGCAAGAACTGCACTACGATATTCTGCAAATTGACAGAGTATAAGCTATGCAAAAAGACACAGAACAAACTATAAGCAACAGAAAATGATGTATAAAATGAAATGACTTTATTCTTGAGTCTTGACCGCCCCCCCCCCCCCCCCCCCCACACACACAAAAAAAAAAAGCACATTGCACCAAGAATTTCAACAAGCTTTCCTTGTACCCATTAACAAACTACAAGAGGAAGCAACCAAATCATATATTCAAGACACAAGTACTATATATCTGGGTTGACCCCTGCAATACTACCAAGAAGATGACTTTGAAGAGTACCATACAGAACATAACAGGTGTAGATTAGGCTTAAATTATGTTTAGCGTCTTTACATGTTAAAACTTTTTCTCTGTGTAAAATAGTAAGTAAACACAATATTTTATTTAGTCATTATATACACCAAACTTATTTCCTGAAAAAAAAAATCAGAAGCTGAAAATTGATGTCCAGTTTCAGACCTTATTTTTCATTTGGCTGTTCATTTTTTATATAATCTTTATCTAGCAAAGATCACAGGTCAAAATATAACCATGAACTTTGTCATGCAGATCGCAAATAAAAAAAAAACTTAAGTAGCATTTTCAGTTTAAGTGAAGCTTCAAAAGTCTCCACTCATTACACAGCTTTGGATACTCCCATCTTTAATAAACACAACCTTCCTAGTTCAGTTCATGCTCTTATCTTAAAGAAGGATGCACCAGCCAAAAATTCGGGATGTATTTATCAAGCCATCAATTCATGGTTCTTGCAGCACTCATCCATGAGTTCCATACAAAATAAAAATTTTAAAAAAAATTGGTTTGTTAAATCTCTGCCTGCTACATCTATAGATATTCCTATCTTAATAAGTACACTCCTCTTGGTTCAGTTCTCTCTCTCTCTCTCTCTCTCTCTCTCTCTCTCTCTCTCTCTCTCTCTTTCACACACACACACACACAGGGTTTCAAGAGTAGCCAGCAACCAAAAATGTAAATGTGTTTATCAAGTTATATGATAGAGTAGAAACCTTTAATCAGAAATGTTAACAGAGTCATTTCTACTCCTCTTACTTTCATCAGACAACTTAGATGAAATCACAGCCATCCATCTTCCACTCATGCATCACTCATCCCAACTATTTCCATATACTACTTAGATACACAGCACTCCTGAACCCTTCTCCGTGTTTCCAACTAAAAATATGGCCTATGAAGGCAACAACTTGAATAGAACAAGTTCAGGATAATCATATATTTTATAAAAAATCAGCATATTCAGTTTAATTAGACTTTATATTCTTTATTATTGGTAAAAAGATCCAGTAGATTCAAACATGAATAACTTGTGATAGTTAACAGGATGAGATAATAAAAACTAAATACATTTATACCTGATATCCTAAATAATTTTGTTATTTTCAAAAATTTATAATACTTAATAGTTAACATGCCTGAATAAGTTGGCAGATGTTTATGCATGAAAATCATGTTTATATTGCTGGCACATTTCTAGTGAAGCAAAATTTTATCCCTCGCATGTATACAGTGTCTTTATTATAATGCATTAGTTAGCCTAAAGTTTAAACTTAACACAGAACCAATCACACACTATACAAAAGAATCATGCAAAGACAAGGTACCAAGAAGAGCTTGACCTTATTGACAAGGACGCCATTTTAGCTTACATTCAAATTACTTATGTGTTCATCCTTTGAAGTATCTTGTTAGAGTCTTTAACATCGAAAACATAGACAAAAAGCCAATAAAGGAGCAACAGCAAACAGTGGTAGAGGAACAGAATGGGAAAGGAACAAATCGAAGGATTGATAAAATCTTTTGAGCGCACATTTTTGAGTGGTTGAGAGTTAATACCACATGCACTTGCACAAGAGTACAAGATCAGATAGTAAATTCTATTGGTTTACTAATACTCACATCTTAGTAAATTTGCTTACAGCTATCATTTTGACATCTGAATTGCATACAGTAACTTTGCATTCTAGCACATTGACTTTATCTACTTTCTTTCTCTTTTTGTAGAAACAAATCAACAATCCTTTGAATGCAGCCACTACCCTGTGCGCACACAACACCTTGGAGTACTGCACATGAAAGACATCAGCTTTTGCACATAATTCTATATGATCCCCTTCATAGAAACTTGAGCAATCTTACTAATGCTCGTGTTCAATCTAACCTCCTAATAAAATGTGAAAGAAACACACATCTTCTCAACTCATTGGTAACACATCCCTCGTGAAAATATCAACTTAACATTTTATGCTCGCATCATGTTAAATTTAACGGTACTTATTGAGAAGTTCATTTTGAATGCTGACTAATAGGACAAATGGTAAAACGGAAACTACTTAGAATTTCTTGACTTTATTTTGTAGTAAGGGAGGAAAGTCATCAGTAGAGCTCTAAATAAATACACTTCATATGCAAGAGAAAGGAATGCATATTTAATATAAACTGAGAAAACATTTGAACAGCTCTACATTTCGCCCCCCTCCCACTATGTGATGCTTTTCTCTTATCTGCTCAGACTCCATAGACATGTGCCTGTGTGTCAAACAAGGTTTTCAAACTCAATTTCAGCAGTTTTCAATGGTTTCGATAGTTTTGCATAGAATTTTGGAGTTTTGATCAAACAAATCATTTTAAAACTCCAAAAACAGAAATGTAACAGAATCAAGAAAAGTTATTTCACATCATTCCATTGTGTTTTCAGTTAACTAGGACAATAGTTTGCGTAGTTTGGGTGGTTTCAAGTTGAAACTTAAATATTCTAAAACTTAATACATAAAATATAGTACACTTTTATCAAATTTTATAGTTATCCTACACTTCCTCTAATGCTTCTAATTTTCCTTCAATGTTCTATATTTTTTTATAATTTATTGTACTTACTACAATTTTTACATTTAACTGAAAATAATTTCCCATATCTGTTTTAATTTTTGTATTTGACTGAACTTTTCTTTAAACATATTGATTTTATTTCGTTTTAATAACTTATTTGGGCAAGAAAAGAACTATTTAAGCATATCTATTAGGTCCATTTTAAAAAACATTTTAAGCAAGAAAAGATCATCAAAATAAGAATCCATTTTATTTCGCTATTTCATTTTAATATCATTTTAAACAAAACTAGTTCATGGAAAGAATCCCAGGAACATATAATCCAATTAGTAAAGACACATCAAAATTGCATGTTGCCTGCTACAATAACAAAGTCTAGCCAAAAATAACAGAAATTAGATACTTAGAGCCATAGATAAATAGGGTATTGACTAATACTAACAAAGTTTAGAAAATATTACAAAATCTTGAACATATACACCTGCTACTCAAAAATCTGAGTTTCATTAATCTTGACTGAACTGTTGAAACTAGACAGAAACTGGCGGAATCTTCAACACTTGGTGTGAAACAAGTGACCAGATCACCTCCATCCTCATTCGCAAGGTTTAGATATAAAGCACAATGAGACATACAAAGGAAGATGGCTACATAGATTCTATAGAGAAGTATGATAAATTATAGCTATTATGACAGATCTGATACAATGAAGTCTATATGAAAAAAACCAAGGTATGTGTAAATATGTACAGATATATTACATGATTAATGAATAATGATATAGACCTGTGCTCTTTAATTCATAAGATTTGATAAAATGGCTTCTGATTGTTATGTTAAACTAAAACTTTCAAAGATGGCATCATATTTTGATAGTGTGAAATGTCAAGGAACACCATGTAGTGTTCTACGTGGCCACATGTCTGACATGTCCCAAAAAAAAAAAAGGTATGTCCAGATTGCACTGCTCTGAAGTATAAGATTGACATTTTCAATTTAATAAAGAGTTCATAACTCCAATTTCTGAATCCTGCTCCTAATTATATCAACCAATATGATACCATACATGGACTAGACTAGAACCATACATACAACCATCAAATAGAAAGAGGAAAAAACAACGCTTCATTTTTCACCTTTGTTTGAAAGGAGAAAGATGGTGTTAGTGATAGGGTAGTGTGCTCTCAAGTACCAAGATCCGCTGCAAGAGCAGTAAGAAGTCATGGCAAAGAATATGGCAAGAACTGTCACTATGATCCACATTGAGTGCGCTAGAGAATTGTAAGGAGAACCACACTATAGAACGAAACAATCTTGTTTTAGGTGGTTTCACTTCAAACTTATACAATCAAAGTAACTTGGAAAATGTGAAGAGCAAGTAGAAAAGATACAAAAGTTAAATGATACATTATACATCATTTAAATATTACAAATATTGTACTTGACACTTTGGAACAGTATTTTTAAAAATGATAAAGAAATACTTAAAAATCAAACTCACAAAAAGGAGGTTATAAAAGTAGTAAAGTTAAACAGCACTGCCAGATGCCATCTAAACAACAGATCATATTGTTAATGTTGTAATTTTGTGAAGGTTTCTTAGGGACATATAATGATTAAAATCACATAGCATCAATATGTGCAGAAAAATTAAAAACATAAAAGTAACAAAGAATGGTTTTGAAAAGCAACAAGTAAGAATGACTAATAAATGTAATCATTAAAAGTTTATTACCAAAAACCAAAACACAGTTAGGTTTTCCCTTTGATTCTGACCAAAACCAAAACAATATATCCTGGAAATAACTATTACATTAGATGAGTTAGGAACTTGTTTAAATCAGGATTAAGTTGTGATTAATTTAATTAAAGATTCTTCCTGACATCCTCTGCACTGGTCTTGTCCAAAAAGTTTGATCCAACTTTTAAACTTAAAAATTACAAACGCGCGCATGCGCGCGCACAAACACACACACTCACACTTAAGCCAAGGCTTCTTCATTTATTTTAATATATGATGCTACTGTGGAACTACTGGTGTGGTTGTTGCCAAAATCCAAAAGTAAACATAACTGTTAGGTCCAAAGTTCTATGCCACCACTTTGGTAGTGTATGGCCAGTGAATAGTTTGACGGAATCTCCTTTAATGGAAATTTTAGCAAATAGAAGCTTCAGAATTTTCGCAAGAGGGGTGAACCTTGCTTTTGTAGAATACTTTTTTACACAAGAACAATCCTCATAGTTCTTTCTTGGAAACACAATGGAACTAAAAGTATTTTATCGAATCACACATCAATTAAAAAAAAAGGAACCCAAATATCTCCCAATAATGGGACCATGTCCATCAAGTACTCCCTCCTCCTACATCACAATATGGATTATTCTTTCTTCTTGAATCAATCATGGGCATCACACGGGTTTATTGACTTTATTTATTTTTCTCTGGTCACTAGTACTCATTATATACCAACCTTTCTTTCCTTTCCTCATCCATTTTTTCCCTCCTGTTATTGTTGCCCAGTTCCTGGTTTACCTATCATTTAATGATCAAATGCCTGCTGGCCAAAAAATTGCTTTGAGGTCATTTAATGTTTAGTTCCAAGACTGCACAAAATGAAGCATATCTTCCATAAAACAGTGATAACTGTATCTAAAACATAGACAAGTGTGTTTGAAATGCAAACCAAGGACTGAATCACTGACAATCATCAAATATTCCTCTTGAATAGGTCATATCCATGCCCTTTCTCTTGAATCAATCAGGCTATATGCTGCATATTATTCCATTACTGTTAGATACCACGTTCACATGAACCAAGACAGTGTTACACATGCCATGATTTAGTGGAGTTTTTTCAACGATCAACTATATATAGGAGGCAACAAGACACTTGACAATTTCATGAGTATCAAGGTTATAGGGGACAACACTAAACATTATTTTCCAGACCTTCATTAATGCCAGTTATACTCAGCAACTTCATGAGAATTTAAATCAAATCATACTACCTCCTTATCCTATGCATCATTTCCAGATGCCACTGCTAAACTTGCTAGTGTCTTTACATCATCAATGAACATTTGACTTCCAGGAGAATAAGAAAAGGTCAACCAAACGATGCATATCAACAAATTCATCATAGGGCTCCAGATCATGGTACCATATAGCACACTAGAAATTTAGCTAGTTTTGCTCTACACTGATTGCACTTAAATCCCATTTACGAACCATGCTAGATGAACACAACATATTCCTACGAATTCAACAAGAGAATATCAAAACCCATCAAAGTAAAAGACTGACTATTCTGAACTGGTAGTACCGATATCTTCATACTCAACAGGAATTAGATGATCAGAGAGCGTAATCTCGACTCGATTCATTTCAGAATGAAAACATTCTGTCCAAGAAGTGTACCTGCGAGCTGAAATCATCGCCGTCAAAAGCCGATTTCTCGAGAAAAAAGATGCAGAACTCCAACGACTTCTCCAAGATCGCCACTACCACCGACTCCACATGCTCGGGAACTAAAAACATCCAAGAAAATCACAAAAAGATCGCGAATTGATTCGGCAAATCCGTTCGAATCCCCATAAATTCCGAGAAAAGAAGAGGACTAGCTTCATACCGGAAGTGGAGCGTACAGCCAAAGCGATCAGCCTAGCCACCGAGACCACCGCTTCGATCTGGGACCGAGTCCAGCTCTCAAAACCGCGCCGGTCACCTCCACCGTCTCTGATTCCGACCTCGAGGATCGCGAGGAATCTCTCCAGCGACGGCCTGATAGAATCGGAGCGTAATCTCTGGGAGAAATCCCTCGGCACCCTGTCTTCTTGGAAGATCCCAAGAAGTCTTGACATCTCCGCCATGGCGATCGATCAATTCATCGAAACCCTAGAAGCAAAGAAAGGAAAAGGAGAGAGATGGAGAGAGAAGGGTGGGGAACAAGGAGAAAGATATCGCCACTAAATCTAGTGAGGGTTTTAAGAAGAGAATTTAGCGGCGTAGAGGAGAGGAGAGAGAATAGGAGAGCAAATGGGAGATGCGAGCATGGTAGTTCCTCCTTTATATCGCATTTATGTCGGTAATGTTATTTCTTGTTCGCCTTTTATTTGGAAATATCTGGACCATTCAATAGTGGATTCGCTCATCTGGTCCGTTAAAAACGTGCTCGATTGTCGGGACTCGGGAGGCGTTCATCGAGGTGACGCGTGGGGTACAACGATCGGGCGGTGGATGTTCCAGATACCAGCCTTTTCTTTTCTTTTGTTAGAAAAAGGGAAAAAAAAAGAAAAGAAAAAGCTGTTCTGGTTGAGACAAAATGCTGGCCCATTTTTTTGCTTGGTCTCCAAGTATACTCAAATAACGTTGTTTCTTCTTTTTGAGGAATATAACGTTGTTTCTTCCAGCCGTTTATCATGTGCATTATTCTCAGCATTGCAGGGAAGAAAAAGAAAAAATTATACCAAATAATTAGTTAAAGAGAAATCAAACCAAAATCATTTTAATTCCAAATATTTTGAGAACCCATGAGCATAACAAATCTCGTAGATACAGTACAATAGACTCGTGTGAATTGAATTGATCCCTTGAGATGGAATTTATGCACTGACCGCATCTGATGGAATCCATGTCACTGAAAAGATTGGTTGGCTCTGCCTGGTTTGCGATTTTGAAAAAACCATATCTCTATCATATGTTATTTCTCATGGTGGAATGAGACTTTGCGTATTTTGCATGTTTTTAACCCTATTGATCATTGGATGATCGATTCTTTGTCCCATTTTTCCAATCCATTGGTCCAATTTCAAATTATGCGTGATCTTTGCATCGTAAAGTGACCAACAAATTGTGGACCCCGTTGTCCATATTTTGCATAATGATCAAGTCTTGCTTGGTCACCAACAATCTCTCTGAACATCATTTATAGAAAATTGAACTAGGCTTGTCCAATCTAGCTTAGAAATAAAAAAAATCCAAATTTTCATCTATTAATTCACTCCAAATATAGAGCTATGTTGCTAATATGTGTGCATATACATATAAAAGTTACCATTGGTATGGAGGATGATTTTTGTTGAAGTGTACAACAAATATACTTAAATAACATGCATTTTTGAAATAAGAATATATAGCAAACTTTAATCTTGCAATATGGGAGAACTTCTCGTAGACTATCACAACAACATTGAAAATTAGTGAAAACAAATGAATAAATCTTGGCCTATCTTTGAAATCAAGCTATACCAGTATAATGTTACAATCTACGATGAACATTAAATTTGGACTTTATATGAAGCTTTGAGTTTATATTTGAATTTTTGCGCCTTTCATTTTTATACAAGAAAAATTACGTTTTAAGAGGGGCATTAATAGAAACCGATAATCTGCTAACTTGATCATAGAGATGCGGTGTTGAGTGTGAAAAGTAAATGCAATGATCTAGTTGTTGGCCATTTCAACGTATTATTAGAGTTTAGTCTATTGCTAATGATGTCAAAAGAAAAGCAAGTCATTGAGAGAGATAAATAAATTATGATACTGATGTATAATTGAATAATGATTATGATAAATTCATCTCTGTAGAAACTTTTCATTCAAAAAAATAATCTTAACTATATAACAAAGTGGAATAAAATTAGTATAAAATATAACATAACGCATAGGTTGATAGGTGTTATTATGAATTTTTTTAATGGCAAGAAGATTATTAGTGGCCAATTAATTTATACTTGAGAAAAAGTATTCCACATAAACACATCCAATTCAGAAGTCATGGCGGGAACTCTATTGCCATTATTTTACTAAAAACTATTACAAAATGAATATCCATAAGGATTAACTTGTAACAATCTGAAACCTCGTTTAGAAAAATTTGTTGGAAGATATTATTTTGATGTCGTGATCCGATATAAATACCTAACATCTACCTATTACATAGCTAGAACGTCATGAAAACATATTCATATGAATCTAAATATACTCCCTCCATTTATGTCTTAGAATCCTTGCCCTACAAAAGATTTAGATTCATGTAAATTAAGTCACAAGTATCACAAATTTAATCTAAACATACCTTCTAATTCATATGAGCTATGAAATTCTCCAATCATATATGAATATTTAGGGTCTATCCATTCTATAGCTAATATTGAGCTAAATATACACTAGCATAGGTCCTCAAATAATCCATTCTTTAAAATTCTAATTTAAAAAACAAACCCAATATATATATATATATATATATATATATATATATATATATATATATAATTTATCAATAGGTAAAAACTTTAAAAACCAACCCTTTAGATTATTATATGTGAAAATCTTGTATATGGTTCCAATTCATCATATTTAACTGCTTCATAAAATGAAATTGACCTCCCAAGCCCCGGCCAAAAAAATTAGCTTCATGAAAAAATAAAATAGTATGAGTGGTTTATGTTTTTATTTTTTTGTTCTTCTGGTCATTTCCATTCTTTCGACCCGGGGGTTGGGAGGAAGAGAAGAGAGAAACGAAAGAGAAAAAAAAATATTTTTATTTAATTAATAATTAATTATTATTATTTGATTAATAATAACATATTATTTTAAAAAAGAATAATAAGAAAAAAATATAAAATAATTGTTTGATTATTTTATTATTATTTAATTAATAATAAAATAATGAGGAAAAAAGATAAAAGAAAAAATAAGATAAATAATAAAATATTTTTATTATTATTTTATGAATAATAATAAAATATTGTTAATTGATTAACAATAAATTATTCTTTTTATTATTTGATTAATAATAAAGTAATATTATTTTATTATTATTATTTAATTTTTAAAATTAATATTTTTATTATTTAAAATTTTATTTTAAAAAATAATATTATTTTATTATTTTTAAAAAAATAGAAGTAATATTAAACCAGTAATTTGATTAATAATAAGTTATTATTATTTGATTAATAATAAGTTATTATAATTTAATTAATAATAATTTGATGTCATCAAGGTACAGCGACAACCATAGTTCCGAGTCAACTTTCTGATCTACACCAAGAGGGATGGCAGTGCGTGTTCAGCAAAGAGCTGGAGGAGAAGAAAGAAACAAAAAAATAAAATAAATAATATAAATAAATAAATAAATAATATATTTTTAAAGATTATTTTTTTAAATTATTTTTAAAAAAATTATTTATTAATAAAAATATAAATAAATAAAATATAAAAATATTTTTTCAGAAAGTCACCTTTTGAAAGGTCAACTCACTATAAATATTTTAAAAATATAGATAAATAAGTAAATAAATAACTAAATAAATAAAATATTATTATTATTGTATAATACTTATTATTATTATTATTATATTATTTAATACTTATTATTTTTATTTAAATTTATTATTATTTAAGTATTTCATTACAGAAGAATATTTAAATTTATTTTTTTTTCTTTTTTTTCTTTTTTTCCCCTTTGTTTTCTCTCTTTTTTTCCTTCGACCCCCCTGCGCCCCCCCCACACCGACCTCCCTCTATCGACGGCTGACTCGCACCGCACCACCGCCACCCTTCTAATTAATTATTAATCAAATAATAATAATTATTATCAAATAAAATTAATATTTTTATTAATCATATAATAATATTTTTATCAATAAAATAATAATATTTAATTACTAATTATCCAATCCAATGCTATTTCAAATTATTTTTTAAAATTAAAATTTTCTTAATATTTAAAATTTTATTTTAAAATTATTATTTTCTTATTATTTTTTATTTTTTAATATTTTTATTTTTATTATTTAAAAATTTATTTTAAAAATTAATATTATTTTATTTTTATTAAAAAAGTTTAAAATTATTTTTTTAAAAATTAAAATTTTCTTAGTATTTTAAAATTTTATTTTAAAATTAATATTTTTTAATTTTTTAAAATTAATATTTTTTTCTTTTTTTCTCTCTCGTTTCTTCCTTCTCTTCCTTCTAAACCCCTGGCCAACTCGCCTCTGCCCCCTGGCCTCTCATGCCACCTATGCCGCCCCCAGTCATGCACCCCCATCCCCCGCAACCCCCCTCCGCCTTTCCTCGGCCTCCCGCATCTCCCCCACAAGCCCCCGCACTGTCTGTGCCATCGTCAGCTGTGCAACCTCATCCCCTACAACCCCCGCCACTTCCTCTCTCCTCCACCCGTGCCACTCCCTTGCTGGCCCTCAAACCCCACCCTTTCCTCCTCCGCCCTCTGTCTGCCCCCCTCCAAAAAAAAAAAAAAGAAGAAAAATCGTCGGTTGAGTAGGTGATCTCTGGAATCGCCTACTCCCGGCCATGTCAGCGCCGAAGTGGTTGTGAAATCGTAAGTTGAATCGGAGATTTCGAGATGGACGGTAGTTTTGAAAATAAATTGAGGAAAGAGGTAGTTTTGAAAATAATAAATAAAAAAAATATTTAAAAAAAAATCCCACGTTTCCCTCCCTTGCTCTCCGGACAAGATTCCTGACTCCTAATTTCTTAAAAAAAAAAAAACTGATTTTTATTCTTTAATATTTATCATTCTCTCTCCTCTCGCATTGGGTGGAGAAAGACGGTAAGCAATCGGATCTGTTTTCCAAACGTGCGAGGATTGAGGTTTCCGGGGCTTCCTCCAATCAAACAACTTGGACCCAGATTTGATTTCTGATCTGCTTTTTTGAGCGGGTCGGATTCAGTCAAGGAACATCCGTAACACGACCCGCAGCCGCACCCACCATTTGAAATTCTAAATTTCTTCCCTCTTCTGACGCTGCCGTCACTCACTGCTCCTCCGCTCGTACTGCCCTCGGTGCCCCACCGCCCCATTCCTCTCTCTTTCTCTCTCAATCCACTGCGTTGGAGCCGGCCCGATGCTGGGGAAGCCGCAGAAGCACCGTGGCCTCGCCGATCCGCAGGAGAGCGGGACTTTCGCCGGCTCTTCCTCGTCCTCGCCTCCGCCTCCTCTCTCCTCGTCTTCCAAGAACGCCACCGGGGATGGCGGAAATGTCGACCGGGTCCTCTTCAACAACCTCGTCGAAATGGTCCCCCTCGTCGAGTCCCTTATGGTGCGCCGTCTCCCTGTTTCAGGAATCCGATGTTTTCCCCAATTTTCTCTAGTTATTATTTGATTACTATTTTTTGATAAATGTTGTTAGGACCGGAGGGCAAATCCATCATTTACGCGGCGGGCGTCGGTGATTTACACGCCCACGCCTTCCAACCAGACCAAGGTGAGGTTTCGGTGAATAGATATCCATGATCCATCTTTTTTTTCCCTCCACCAAGTCATATCATTCTTTTCTTGGATTTTCACAGAATTTTATATTTTGATCCAAGAAATGCCTAAACATGGATATCTCATAATTTGATATCTCATGATCTGTAAATGACCATAAAGTGTAAGCAAACTAACTCAAAGCACCAGTGTCTGTTGATTTATCTTGGCACTCACGTATAGCAAACTTCCAAGGTTATGATCTCTTTGTCAACCTAGAGAGAAAGCTGAACCTAACACCTGATGGTCAAATGATTGAGTTTTGATAATTATTTTCCCCCCATAGAAGGAAGAGGAAGAAATAGACCCATGGACATCGGAAAATTTAGGATGCCACAATTTAACTCATCCAGTTATCAAAGCTAGATCGCTCTCTTCTCTTACATTTTGATTCTAAAGGGCATGTTTGGTTGAGGGGAGTTGGACTTGGAATGGGAACGAGTGACTCCCATTCCCTCCATTTGTTTGGAGGGAGTCCTATTTCCATTTTGATTTCAGGGAGAAATGGGAATGCCTCAATCTCTCAAAACTCAATCCCTACTCTTTACTCGTATTCGAATCCCATTTTGATTCTAATTCCAATTTCGATCATAAACCAAATGCTTCGGGAGATATGACCATTCCGATTTCCATTCCAATCCATTCCGATTCCCATTTTGGTCGCAAACCAAATGCAGAATGGGATTTGAATACTAGGGAAAAGTAAGGATTGGATTTTGGGGGATTAGACTCCCTCCAACCAGATGGCTAAAATGAAAATCACTTATTTTCATTCCCATTCTAGAGTGTCCAACACTCCCCAACCAAACATGCCCTAAATCTATTTTTGTTTAGCTATTACACCTTTTATTCTACTTTGTTTCTGTTCATTAAAACATTCATGGAAATGATCTCCAATTTGCAACATATCCTTCAGCAGCATGCTTGTTAACTGCTTCCAATTACCTCTGGAGGAAGTTAAACAAGAATAAGGGTATGGTTATTTTTAATTTCTCCTCTTACTTTTTAATGTTTTTCCTTTTTTTTTTCTTTTAAATCTTCTGGGCTGACAAGTTTCGTGGCATTGAAAGTGGATGCCATCATTGAGGCTTAACAAAAGCAATGGCAGTGCAGGTTGTTGATCTGAAAGGCAGAAAATCATCTAAAACTGTTTCTGCAAAAAAGCATAGGGATTTTAGAGAGTCAAGCAGAGATAAAAATGACCAAGATGTTACTATTGACAACTTTTCAGTTTTTTCTTCAACACCATCGGCAGTAGGAGATGTCCAAAAGACAGTAGGAGATGTCCAAAAGAATATAGAAGAGTTAACTATGTTGCAGGAACAGTTGGATGACCTACATAAAAAAATACTGGAGAAAGATGAAGCCCTGAAATCTGCGGAAGAGACGGTGAATCGAATGAGTCAAGTTAATATGATGCTAGATGAATTGAGACACCAGGTTGAAGAGAAGGATTCAATGGCTAGAAATGCCAATTCACAACTGGCTAATACGCAGGTATATAATAAGAAGATTTGTCCTGCCACTCTTGTTTTTCCAAAGCATATGTTCCATCATCTTTGATAAATCTTTAATTATTCAAACCAATGGATATGCAAGTTCCTGGATATGAAAGGCTCATCTACTGTACATTGTAAAATATGTATTGTATGTATCATATCATTTTTTTTTCTTTTGATTCATCCAATCTTGCTGAATATATTCATATCTGGGATTTGCTTGCGTTCATTATAACCACTGAAAACATATTTCTGCATTTTATCAGGTGCTATCATATTCCCCGAACCTTTTCTTGGGTTTCCAATTTTGGAATCACAAGTAGATGTCATTATGTAAGGATATCATCTATGGGGAAAGGAGAAGTTCACCTGTTAGTGGAGAGTTGAAATGAATCTTTTTTTTTTTTAATTTGTTTCTTTAGGGTCTTAATGAATTTAGTTTATTATATAGTGTTGTCACAGAAGTCTTAGATGAGATTGGATGCCAAATTGGAACAGAGATCTTATAATGAATGCTATCATGATAATTTAAGACCATATATCAACACTTTAAATTCCACTATCGTGCTTCACTGTGGCATGATTGAGTTTAGGTCTTTTGAGCTAACTGGAACAACTCTATGAAATGTTGTGATATCACTTTGTTCTGATACCACTTGTTGTGTAGGATCCGGTACCACGCATTGCAATAAGAAGAAAGAAGAAATAAAAATAAAAACACAATCAAATACGTGGATTAGTCAAAAGGCTCGTCTCGATGTAGCATGCAAGCTTCACTATGAAAAAGAAAAAAATTATAAGAAGAGATCACACACTCAATCCTCATACATCAATCCCTCTCTATCAATAAAAAGCTCTCCCTCACAAAAGCTCTTTCTTTTTAGGAGATCCTCTGAACCCTTGAAACGATTGTTGTCCGCTACCTGACAATCTGTCTGAAGCCTCTGCTTCTGCTATCTGTCGGCGTCTCTCCAGTGTCTGTTGTTGCCTCTGTTCTCGACTGCTGCTTCTCTCAGGTTTCTGTCGAACACTACTATGCCGTCTCTGTTCACCCATAGGGCTTTAAACGCATCAAACCAAGGATCGGAGAAAGGACTCCTCACAGTCCCTAAAATCCTCCTGAATCGTCGGATCGCACTTGCGAGCCTCTAGCCGTTGTCCGATTGTGCAACACCCTCAAGAAACACGGGGAAACACCCTTCGATCCACGATGGACCGCAAAAAACCACCTGAAAACACTTTGGTCCATCGTGGACTGTGAGAATCCAGGTGGGAAAAAGGCTGTTGGTCCATGCAGCCTCCCATGGACCATCGATCCATCGTGGATCGGGTGAGGAAAAAAATGGCCTGAGCTACCTTTTGTCGCGTGCGTCGGGCCGTGCTTGGTCGGGCCATGCGCTTGTGGGCTTGGGCCCCCTGTGGACCTCGTATGCCGTCCATACGTCGTGTAGTCCACCCTCTGACGTTCTTTCATGCACATTTTTTTTGTCTGGACTCCGTTTGGATTGTTTTTGGGCTTATTGGACTCCGTTCGTCATCTTGGATCTCGTTCAGAGCTTATTATGGATCAAATCTTGAGGTATTTTCCTTAACAATCTCCACCTCAATTCGATATTCGGTCTCCACAATAACTCTGAGAGCTTTTGGATCTTCTCACCCCCATACCTTGGGGCAAACGTCTATTGATCATGGATGGACAAACATGAGAGTCGAGTCAGACTGTTTGATCCTATCTCCATCGTATGCTGTGCTCTTTCTGATCTGAGACATACTCGGAATAGTCTCATGCGGCAATAGGAATCTCACTTTGTGATATCGCCTCTCATTCTCTTGAGTCTCGCATCTCGTGCTCGATCCATCTCCATCTGGAGCTCCACCTCGCTCTGGACTTTCTCCAGTTTCTGAAGCTCCACCTCGCACTGGGCTCTCTATCAGGTAGTAATGTTCTTTTGTCCTCTTCTTCTCCTCCAATATCACCTATCGTCGTGTAAAACTTTCAGGATTTCTTCATCAGCTATCGTCCTGTAACCAATCGAATCCAGTGTTCCATGAGATAAGATTCTATCTGAAATCGGATATGTATCGGACCTCTCCTAATGTCCTCACTACATCATCATATGACTTCTAGCTGACCGTCTCGATGCCTCTGATCGCACAGCTCGATCCATCCGACAGATGAATAGTGCCTTCATTGCTTTCCAGGGAGTCAAACAGCTTCTCTCTGCAACATACAAGATAGATGTATGCAAAATCTAAAATTCATTGCTGGAAAGAAGTAGATAACTCGTCAGATATCGTCAGAACATCATTCTGACTCGTTATTGACCGTCGCTGCAGTAGTCCTCGTTCGATCTCTCCGTAATGGGCAATCTCTGACTAGATATCCCAACTTGTCGCATTGGTAACATCTGATCTTGCTCGAGTCTCTCATCCTGAACTTGGATTGCCCTCGTCGCGATCTCTTGTCGCTCCATCTACCGCCATCTGCTCCTTCGAAAACTGCCAAAGCTGAGCTGTCGTTACTTGAGCTTGAAGCTAGATTCTGTTTTCTTAGAATCTCATTTTGAAAATCGTCGTGGTGACCTCGTCCATCTTGATGGTGCTTCTTTTCACTAGAAGAGCAGTTATCAAGGACTCGTACAAAGGGAGAAGCGACGCTAGTAAGATCAATGCCTTGGTCTTTTCCTCAACTTTCTCACCAACGCTGAGGAAGTCGGTGAGGATCTTCTGTAAGTAGCTGAGATGCTTCTATACGTTCTGTCCCTCAGTCATCCGTAGTTGATAGAACTGCCTCCAGAGGAAGAGAGTGCTGGTAAGGGATTTCGTCACATACAACTCGAGCTTCGACCACAACATTATTGGGGAAGTCTCGCCAAGTACGTGAATCACCACCTCATCCGCTAGGTACAAGCGGATTGTATTCGCCGCCTGCATCTGGAGCCACCTCCAATCCTACATTTTCATGGTAGTCAGTTTCTCCTCGCACAAGAAAGCATCGATCAATCCTTGCTGGATGAGCACGTCCTTCATCTTCATTTGCTACAAAGAGAAATTGCTCTTTCTATCGAACCTGTTGATCTTTACCTTGATTGAGCCTGTCTTCTTCATCTTCAATTTTGATCACCATCGTCGCAATCTGTGCCTTGGTATTGCTTAGCTCTGATACCAATTGTTGTGATATCATCTTGCTCTGATGCCACTTGTTGTGCAGGATCCGGTACCATATATTGCAACAGGAAGAAAGAAGAAATAAAAACAAGAATACAATCAAATACGTGGATCAGTCAAAACGCTCGTCTCTACAGGGCATGCAAGCTTCACTACAAAAAAAAGAAAATTTATAAGAGATCACACCCTCAATCTTCATAAACTAATCCCCCTCTCTCAATAAGGAGCTCTTCCTCACAAAAGCTTTTTTTCCTAGAAGATCCCCTGAATCCCTGAAACGACAGCTGTCTGCTACTTGAGAGCCTGCTTGAAGCCCTTTCTTCTGCTATCTGTCGGTGCCTCTCCAATGTCTACTGCAGCCTCTGCTCTTGGCTGCTGCTTCTCTCAGATTTCTACCGAACATGGCTACGCCATCTTTGTTCTGCCATAGGGCTTTAAACGCATCAAATCGAGCAAGGATTGGAGAAAGGACTCTTTACAGCACCTAGAATCCTCTTGAACCATCGGATCGCACTTGCAAGCCCCTAGCCGCCGTCCGATCGCACAACATCCTCAAGAAACACGGGGAAACGCCCCTCAATCCATGATGGATTGTGAGAAACCACCTGGAAACGCTCCGGTCCACCGTGGACCGCAAGAATCCAGGTGGGAAATGGGCTGTTGGTCCATCCAGCTTCCCATGGACCACCAGTCCACCACGGACCGAGTGAGGAAAAAAATGGCCTGGGTCACCTTTTGCCGCGTACGCATTAGGCCGCACCTGGTCGGGCCACGTGCCAACGCTTGGCCACGCGCCTGCGGGCCTGAGCCCCCTGTGGACCCCGTATGCTGTGCAGTCCATCCTTTAACATTTTTTTGCGCTCAGTTTCTCTGTTTGGACTCCATTTGAATTGTTCTTGGACTCGTTGGACTTCGTTCGTCGTCCTGGACTCGTTCTGGGCTTACTGTGGACTGAATCTCGAGGTATTTTTCTCAATATGAAAGGCATTTGTATTCTTAAGGTTGGGGATTTCACTTGTTTTTGCATTTATTAATTGGATGTTGTGAATTTTCTCGGATGCCACCATAGTACTTGGGATACGTGCTTATAGATGCATGCATGCATGTGCATGTACAAACATTTGCACACATTCTTGTGTATGCTGTCCATGTTTTTGCATGCATGTGTGCGTGTATATGCCTTATGAATATGCACAATGACGTGAAAACCATTTTCTTTGGTGTTTCAACTATTGATTGCTAATTATTTACATATCTATCTCTTTCAAAATATGGTACTTAATTTTATAATTTCTTCAATATCCCATATGACTGGTTATCCTAATGCCTTTCTTAACAAGGTGGCTGTATGTTCCATTGGAAATGATCTGATCCAACATTTGGTTGTGTGCTGACATCTTATGTGCACTGAACATAGTGTAGTCTCCATTTTATTTCGATCATTACAAAGAATATTAATCTTAATATTTTGTATTAACTGCAATCTCATTATAATGGATTCCCCATGAAACTGTTATCAGCCCTTGTAATGGTCATAATGGTTGTTATTTGCCCAAAGCTGCCTGGACTTTTGGGATTGAAGCAATAGATCAATACCAGAAAAATAACAATGTTGTTTGCCTAGATTGCTGTTCACTGAATAAAAAAAAAAAATATTTTTCCTATCTGGTACTAAGATTTGTACCTAGGAAAAGGCGAAAACTGCAGATGTCAAATAATGGCTATTACAATGTAATAGTGGTCAGATAATGGCTGTCATATATTTCTGTAAGACCTATATAAAATGAAATATTGGACCCTCTCTGGAGCTGTTATAATGGCTATTACTTTAAGCCTTGCTTCTATCTCACACATTTATCAGGAACAAATGGAATATCTCATCTGAAGCTTTGCTCTTAACTACAGATTAAGCTAGCAGACAAGCAAGCAGCTTTGGAGAAATTAGAGTGTGAAGCAAGGACATCAAATACTAAAATCGAGGAACTTCAGGGACATCTGGACTCTATGGGCTTGGAAATTACTGCATTCATGTGGTTATTTGAAGAGCTATCAAAAAATGATTCAGCTGCATATCCTGATGATGACATCACTTCAATTCAAAAATTTGATCAGCTTCCATATATGGTAAGATCACATTTTCTTTCTTCCTTTCTTTTTTTATCAAAACTGCAAAGTTATCTTGAGTTATTCTTTCCCTGTTACATAGTGAGACCTGAAGGTCATACCACTTGGGAATTAACAGAAATTAACCCACAAGTCTGATGCTAGTATGAGTGCCTCAAAGTCCAGAATGAGATCTTTAGTAAATAGTACTACCAGTAGAGAGTTGAGACGTTCCTGCATCCTTATAACATTTTGGTTGATGTCTAGACAGCAATGAGCTCATGGTGCATTATAGGGAAGGATGTTAGTCCATATGTCATAATACATTTAAAATGTTTAACACTATTATCTTGAACACAATTTTTTAACTAGTACAGATAAAGGGGCCTTAAAGATATGGCATTTAAGTCATACTTCATGTGCATGTTGTTATTTTATAGTCTACCTGACTTGGGAGTACATTGTCAACATGAAAGCTGCAATTTAGATAGTGTGATCCACTTCTCTGCACATATTTAGAGGTTAAATCTCAGTTGAATGGTAGCACGCGGTAACATGGGCTTAATGCACTACCTGCTGCTGACCAGCTTCATTATGTTTTGTTGCTGCGGGAACATCATTTGTTGCTGTGGGAACATCATTTGTTGCTGCTGCTTGATGAACCCATGGCTTTGTGTTTTGCCATGGGCACCGGTTCACAGTTGGCCACTGCAGTGTGGTCCATGAGGATGTAGGGCATGGATATTTAGGTCAATTTGAATTTTTGTCATTAATTTGAGTAGCAGTCTTTTTGGTCTGGCTTAGTTTGTTTTGGTCTCTTTTGATGAGCTTTGGTGGTATGAAAATTAAGTTTAATATCCAAAGTTACAGCCTGTCATATTGGTGGGTAATTATCTAGGTTCTCTAGTTTAAGGATACCCTTTTTAGGTGCTTCAAGTTAAGGGTATTTGTACCGGAGAGGAGGTTATACTATTTGGTGTTGAGTTAAAAGCATCTGGCAGCCTGAAACGTCACAAAACTAGGAGGTACTATGAGAGAATTGAAAGAATTGCAATGGTACAAGAAATCCTGAAAGTGCTTCAGTTATGGCAGGAGACATCAGTTTTTAAGTCCTATAGTAACAGATGTTTGTATTATCAAATCCGACAAGTATAATACTAGCTAGGTCCACATATATAGGCTTTTCATAAGCATTCTCTTAGGTCATTATCATCAGAAGTCAGGTGTGCAGAAATAAGGGCATCAGTATTATAAGGTACACAGTCACATGCAGCTGTCATCAGGTATGATGATGCTACTAGGGCAGGGATCAGGAATCCTTGCATGAATATCTTCAAAGTTGCAGCTGTAGATATTAATTTTCATCAATGCCTCTGTCAGATTCATAATTCTCCTATCACACACATTAGAATTGTAAGAGGAATTTCACAAAAAGAAATGCAAATCCAGATGAACTTATAGTTTGGTTGCTGTGTGAATTCACTTCTTTATGGAAGCTATGTAATCCTTTCAGTAGATGATTAAGGAGACTGCATTTATAAAATAAACAATGTGAATAAGAACTTTCTACTCAGATACAAATCATGTGCCTGAACTTACACATTAAAATAATATCAATGCTTTGGTTACTCTGAAATTGAAACCTAGGATCAAGGAAGATCATGTTCTGTTTATTCTTGCTGGCTTCTTAATCTGAGACATGCTTTGCATTTTCACAGTCTATGCTGCATGCTTAGGTGTTCTCTTTTTATTAAGATGTTCTTAATTTTGTGGTTCAGTTCTATAGAGTAATGCAACAATTCATTACTTTACAAGACTTCTTCATGTCTTTGCTCCTCATGAATGCATGCATCTTATGTACTTTTATCAGCTTTTATCAGCCTACTGCCCTTTATTGCCGGTCAACTGTAGTTTAGCATGTAGAAACAGAAAGTCTCTTCATACAACTAGCTTAAATTAAAACAGGATAGCATCTATGAGAGTGATATGATGAGGATGGAAGAGGCAAGAAAGGCCTACACCGCAGCTATTGCTGCTGCAAAGGAGAACCCCAGCGAAGAGTTGTTAGCTGCAGCAGCTGAGGCAAGGCTTCACCTTCGAGCATTTGTTCTCTAACCTGACAATAAAAACTGCAAGTCTCGTATCCAGCCATCTAGCATGCATGTGTAGCGCCATCGGTAGAGCTCAACAGAGTTTGCTTGTGTTCTTTTGCTTGCACCAAATTACAGTGCATACAGTATTCCAATTAGAATATCTGTTATCTGATCTCAAAATTACATCTATAAGGAAATGTTCATTGGCTATCCTTCACCACAAGAGGATCAATTTACCACACTTATCCCTCAGTTTGCATTTCTTGATGGGTTTTGTTTGCAAGCTTTTTTCGCAAGGTTCTCAAGCTTGGCTCCATTCAAAATTTTCATGATTGAGGCTGGGAGCTCTCATAATAGGGAGTTGCATGCCTGTGGTTTTGAAGAGACTAGTTTATTTGGTAAAGTGCAAGCATGTTTCCTTTTATCTCCTCGTTAACAAAATGCAAGCACGTTTCCTTTTTATCTCCTAGCAACAAAATGCAAGCACGTTTCGGTAAGTGGCAGGAGTTCACGAAAAGTTGGTGATAAGAGGCTACGAAGTCATGAAAAGCGGCTTGCGAATGGTGGTCATCCATCTCTGCTTGGTAATCAAAGATCTTTTAATATCAGGAGCTACATAATTATATTGCAGCCGAGCATACGGTACCGTATCTTGGAAAATTTTTTTAAAACAATGGCCGGTAAAAAGGCGGTAAATCTCTGCGCCCATGGGCTACGAATTCTTGCGTCAAGGTGCCCATGGAAGTTGAGAAGTTCTCGGATGTGCAGCTGAATGGGCACCGCTCAAAATTCCAACAACCAAAGACCTCTCTGTATCCTGTCCTTGGATTTAGGGAACCATAAACAATCTATTATTTGTACCAAAAAAGTCTATTATCGCACAATGTTTATATAGTCTAGTGGTCTACCCAGACGAAGCTGTGTTTGACGAAGCAGCCGACCAATGGAGTCGAGATTGAACAAGGTAAGAAGAAGAGCTAACAGTAGATCCTCTGAAAAATGTTCATCCTCAGATCAGAGCAATTTATTGCAACTTTAGTAATCCTTAAAATATCACTCAATTTAAATCATAACATAGTCATACACCGTAACCACATAAAGAAGAATACAGCCGAACTTATAAATCTCGATATCATCAGGCGTATGATGGGGCAAAAGGGTCCAATTCTTTGCATTCCACCTATGGTATATTAAAAGAAGTCCTCAGGTTTTCCGATCTTTATGTTCTGCTCTGCCAAGAAGCTTGTAATGGCATTCTTCTGCCAGCCCTTAAAGCTCCTGAACCCACCAACAAGAATTAAAGTAACTAAGAAGTAAACTGCCATTGATATTAGATACAAGATCTGAATAACCTAGATAGCAGGCAAAATGAATTAACAGTAGACCGAGATGCCAAAACCGTCTTGGTTTTCTCAAAGCTAGTTTGACACGTGATGAGCATGGTAAACAATATTGGGTAATACAACAGTAGGCAATTATTTGCAAGAGATGCATAGATGCTTAAAGTAAGAAATATACTTCAGGAACAAACTAGACAGTTTTGATATATGATCAATCACTGACAGAACAGAAGGGAGTAATGTCCTGACTAAAGTAGGACACCCAAATGGGAGAAAGCATATACTTACAACTTGTTATGAATAAAATAAAAAAACTAAAGTCTGATGCGTATTCAAACATATTACACAGAAACAGGAAACAAGAATGGAAGTTTATGCGAAGGGCAGAGAAGCTTTGAACTCACAAGCATGATAAACATCCGAATATCAATTAAAAGATATGTTTTCCTGTGGCAATGGTTTTTATGTTTTACATGTAATCTTATACCACGACTGCCATACTGCAGTTCCTGCTAAGAAATGCATCACCTGTCACTTGAATTTGTTTTGGTGTCCCTTGAATTCAGGCATTTATAAGGTAATGTGTCACTGAGGTTCATCATTCCATAAGTGGCACAAGAATTCAACCTTGTATATGTAAAATAGAAAGACATCTAAGCATTCAGAGAAACATCATGTTCATTAGAGAAGAAAAACTCTCATGTACTCAAGTGCATGTTCTTATGCAAGTTAGGTGAAATGGCCATGGAGATGTTGCTGATGCAAACATGAGGGCAAGCCTTGTTCATTAGGAGAACAATTATATTAAAGCTTCAAAAGCATTCAGCTCCCACCACTAATGAGCTCAGGTTAAGGTAAGTTATTCAATAAAGTAAGCCACTTCCTTCTTAAAACCTGTCATTCAAAGATGTTCATCTTTTCTCACTATGTTTATATCAAGTTTACTATATGCTAATCAAACCTGGTGTTATAAGTGAGTTTGACAAAATAAAGGTAAATTCTTAAAACTTGTCATTCAAAGATGTTCATCTTCTCTCATTATGTTTATCTCATATTTACCATATGACAATCAAACCTGGTGTCATAAGTGAGTTTGACAAAATAAAAGTAAACAGGGGAAAAAAAAAAAATCTAAGACCTTAACAAGTTTGTGTGAGGGTTATGAACTTACTTGTGATCTAGATGTGCTAGAACTTCCCCTCCTGGAAAAGCTGATACAGTAGCCTCGTATGCAACTTTGATTGATTGTTTCCAGGTTCCACCGATGGTTTTCTCACTTGTTTTTACTTTCTTCTGGTTAGGATCTTCCATCGGTAAGGAATATCCTGATAGAAGGTGCCCAACCCATACACCATCTTTTCTGAAATTATTTCAAGTATAGAACACATCATATCAGAAAATGCCTGATCTTTTTTTCCCCTTTTTTGTGAAGCAACTGTATTACAAATTTAAAAATTACAAAAGCAACTATTTGGAACTTGTCCAACCCCTACTCCCCCCTCCCCCCCAAAATGCAAACAAAGCAGCATTTAAGAGATCTAATGCCTCCACCATAAATTCAACATAACCAACAAATTTATTAAAATTAAGCCGCAAGCACCTAGCTAGACCCAAAAAAGGGACAAACTCTAACATTGCACCTTGACCTCACTGACTTTAGAAGGAGTGGCCCACAAGAAATGTCAACACATGGAGGTAATTTTCCAGTACTTGAGTTGATCTAGCATTTAATCAAAAAATGTAATGGCTTTTTCTGAGTGTGCCTTTAAGATAATTTAAATTCAGCATATCAGAGTGCCAAGGTATAGCTCATAAAATTGATACATTAATTTCACAAATCCGCACAAAGGTGTGGTATTACTCAGTTACACACACCAAAATATCATGGTTCAATAAATAGTGAAAGTAATTTACATTATTGCATGCTATGGAGAGGGAGGCATGCCTATTTTCTTTTTTCAACTGGTGACATGTGTGCCCAAGACGTAAGCAAATAGTTATTCAGGTGCAAGAAGATTTACAATCTGGAACCCATTTCTCCAAAAAGCACATAGCAAAGTGTTCTTAGAAGGAAATTATATTTTCAACATCTCTGGAAACTGATGGTAGGAAAGCACAGTTTTGTTCTCATCTGATAAGCGATGATCATGGAGAACAAGAGGGATGGCCAGTGTAAGTGACATGGCTTCCCGTCAATACATTAAGGCCACAACATCGTAAAGAACAAGCAATGTTTAGTCAAGTTCCCTAGATGAACGTTATACAGTCTCTACAAAAAGTTATGTAACTATTAATTTGTTTATCACCAGGGTATGTGCCATAACTAGATTCCTCCTTTAGTGGTTTTGAACCATAAATGCCTGTATTGTTGCTATTATTTATTATGCCATGACATTTGAAACATGAACATGGTGAAATTAAAAAACTTCATTCTAGCCATAAACCATGATAATATAGGAAGCGGTATTACTTACACAACGATATCACAGTGGCGAGGAGCATAATGACCGCCTCCTACTCCCAGAAGGACTTTATTTTTACCACTGTTCCTGTGCAATAGATGGTAAAAATGTCATGCAAAATGACAACTATGAACAAGCTGGGCTCAGCATTACCTTTAAATTACTTCTTATTGTCATTTAAATTGGAAAAGACTAGTAATAGACAAGTAAAATAAAGTCTACTACTTGGTATCTAAGCAAATGCGAACCTAAAACTTGTCCACAGCCAAGCAGCCTGATTTATCAATCTTTGGCCCAAATTTTGCTTTATTTGTTTAAAATTAGTGATTTGGACCTCTTTACAAGGAATTATCTATTTATTTTTACAATCAGTAAGTTGAAAAAAGATTATTTCTTAGAAGCCTCATATACAACTTTGTAGAACTTTGTTAAAATAGTGCCTTACCCTTTCCACTCTCCCACACTACCACCTCCTCCAAGGCCAAGTCCTTCCCACATAAGCTGCAAATATCATAAAAAAAGCTATTTATTTTACTAAACATATTGTCATCAGTCTAATTACATAGAAAGTAAAGGCAACATAATTAAACCTGAAAAGTGAAATAAATGTAAGCATTAAACTACTACATTTCTAAGCAGGCACCAATAAAAATAATCCTTGGCACTTCTGGACATATGCAAAGATCCTAGCATCCATTTTTTTTTTGTCATACTTGTTATACGACCACATTGTTAAAAGCTTAGAAAATTTCTGTTTTAACAAAAAGGGGTGGATCAAAGAGAGATTTTTAAGATAAACTCAAGAAAAGATAAAACTACACTTTAAAGAAGCATATTCTGTTTTAACAAAAGCTTAGAAAATTTCTGTTTTAACAAAAAGGGGTGGATCAAAGAGAGATTTTTAAGATAAACTCAAGAAAAGATAAAACTACACTTTAAAGAAGCATATTCTGCTACATCTGTCATTCAATGGCCCCAAGTAATAACATTCTTCGGGACTTCTTGCAGTACATTTTGGTTTTGGAAAGTCATCCATGCATTAAACTTTCCTTGAGCGACTTATCTTATACTTCAGCCTCTCAAAAGCACAAAATAAACAAATAATATTCATTTCCAACCAGTTCTCCAATACTATACATCATCTGGATATACATCTTTGGGGAACCATTTTGTGTGATAGGCTATCTCATAGATAACCAAAGTTTTTTTAAGATCCATTGGCAGAATAATCTTCAATGTATGGATAATAGTCAATATCCCTGTGTCAAATTTGCTTAGGTTCCCACCAATTTTCCAGGTAATGGCCTATTATCTGCACTTCACGGCTACTCCCAAAAAGAAACTGAAAGTAACCTTTATTTCTTGAAAGCATATTGAAGTACTGTTACTAGGAATGTAAACCATGTGAATATGCAAGAAATAATAGCAAAATAATAGCAACAAATGTTTCATGTTGCCAACAACAACATGAGAATAACACAACCAAGTTTGAGAGGAAAGCAGTGAAACATTCCTTAGGTCAAAATTTAATGAGCTCTTCATATTGTTTAAATAACAGAACCTAAACACCTTTATAAAAGATACCTTGAACATCAAGTTTTCTAGGCATTTGTTTGCAAAATGATCTTTGACAGGCTAACAAGATACACTTCATGCTTCCTCAACTTTTACTGGAAAGGTGATATGATCCATAAATGACTTAAAGTACAATTCATGCTTCCTCACCTTTTACTGGAAAAGTGATATGATCCATGAATGACTTAAAATTTGGGTGATTTTTCTTCAACCTTCAAAAGACGGCACAAGAGGCTTTTGCTAAGCTTTTCCATTCCCATAATTTCAATGACAATTCTTGACGAAAGAGAAAAATGCACAGATTCCCAATCCGAGAGTTTGTACTTTCCTAATGATATACTCTAGGTGCAGAGATGTTTCTATGTTTATACTATAAACTTTGATGTCCCACGGGAGGGTCAAATGGAGGAGAAGCAACAAAGCCATCCCAAACTTGATGTGATAAGAATTGTTAACATGGCTATGATCAATATCTTCCATTAATATCTGTGGAAAGAGTAGCAAGTCTTTCCATTTATGAAAAGCATAAGCACATAATTAGAATATTTGTGATTTCAAAATAAATATAAAAGAAAATATGGATCTGCCAATACAGAAGATGAGAAGATTTAGGAAAAAGGACTGAAGACCAAAGAATAAAATGCTGCTCTAACATTGTTCCCTAGAACTATTAAAGCAGTTCTGGGATAATGATAACCAGTCGTAAACATATAAATGGCCAGAAAGATTCTCGCTCTATTTAGGTGACATTCGACCATAACATTCATGAATTGCAAAATTGCTGTAAAGGGCATAGGTCTAAGAGGAGGTATATTTATTCAGGAAAAGCTTAAATTCCTGAAAATATATATTCTTTTTGTCGGGTGTAAAATCACTCACTAGAGCGATAGCTTGAGCAGCATCTTGCCTACCCCAGTACTCTTCTGTGCTTCCTGCAAGAATTAAAAGACAACCTTGTAAGGAGCCTATAGGCAGCTATAAATCTCATCAAATAAACGGGGAAAAAATTATGAACATGTAAATTTAAATTTTGTAATGGCTGAAACACTCGACATCACAAAAGACGGATGCAAAAAAAAAAATAGCACTAAAATCTGCAAATTTACAGGAAAGCCATATACCTATCTCCAAGAACAAGGTTGGCGTATTAACCACAGGTCCATGATGAGTTGCCTCTAGAGTAACCTACATGAAGCCAAAAACCAAAAAAGAAGAAGAAAGAAAGAAAGAAAGAAAGATGAGCGTCCATTTCAATGTGAACCGCAATCTGATTTTTTCTTGTTCCCTTTCCCCATCTCCCCTCAAAATTAAGTTACAACTCGCATATATCAAGCCGGCCCAACGTTCACTCCAGCCCATCCGGTTCGGGGCCTGGTCCGGTCTACTCATTAGTTTTTAACACCTTATTACTACCAGCCGACCCGATAAAATCTCGGACCGGGTTCCCACCGGACCGATCCATCGGAAAGAAACGAAAAGGCAGCGTGGTACACAGTACCTCGAACTCCGGAAGGAGACCCAGGGAATCGGCGATCTTCTTGAGCAACCGGAGCCAGGGGCCTATCCGAGGGTTGGGCAGGGCGGCCCAGCCGGGGCGTCCTCCCTGCGGCGGGATCTCGTCCTCCCGCAGGTGCGGCACACCGATAGGGTGGACGGTGAGGGCGGGGCGGTTGGAGACGGCTGTGTGGCGGCTGAGGAAGATGACCTCCGCGACGGATTCTCCCGTGGCGGCCTCCCAGCGGCGGTCCAGATCGTCCTCCGCCACGATGCTGTTCTCGTGCTTCAACAGCCTCACATCCCCATTCGCGAAGCTCTCCATCCCCTCCTAATTCAATCGCATTCATCCATCCCTCCATTCGGTAAGAGAAATCATCAACACAACAAAAAAAAAAAAAAAAAAAAAAAAAAAAGAGGAGGAAAAAGAATCGAGGGGGGAACGTACGGAGAGGGAGGGGCCGGGGTTCCAGCCGGGCATGGCGAGGAAGGCGGAGGCGGGGCCGACAGAGGCGGGGTCTGCGGTCGTCGCCACCACTAGCGTCACCATCGCCGCTGCTTCTGCTACTGTCGTCCTCCGGCTGCTAAGACTGATGCGGTTTGAGGACGCGCGGGGCACTTCTCTTCTCTTCTCTCTATTTATGGCGAGAGAGTACGGGTCCAGTTTTTACTCTCCCAAGCGGAAGCCGCAGCACCGCACGAAAGCCAGCGCTAAGGCGCTTCACGTGCCATCTCGCCGACTCGGGTGTGGCGGGCGGGGGGGACGGGTTCGGCGAACATGGCCGTCTGCAGAGAGGGCGGCCCATAGTTTTGGCGCCGTTGGGTTTGGTCGGCTTATGGTATTGGACCACTCGTAGCGGCCGGGGATCGGGAGCCCGATAACAGTGGTTTCTGACAGAAAAAGGGGAAGGCGTAAGTTTATTAAATTCTCGAGTTTTTCCATTAACGGTACTCTTTGATCACCTCTCTGTAGATATCTGAATTCAAATCAAGTTACGAAGCTAGTTGGTTCGGTTGACGTGGAGCTACGTTAGCAACTTAAGATAGAAAGTTGGAAACCTCCCAAAATGGATTGTGCTCGGAGGAAGCGGAGAGAACTTATGTGAAGTGGGCGCCCGTTCAGCCCACTTACAGCAAACATAACGGGTCCCAAAATGTGCCAAATCTTATTTCTCCCATTTAAGGCTTCAACAATATACCTACCGACATGCTAATATAGCTTTATATTTAATAGCTATTACCTCAAGTTATTCAATCACACATAAATTATTTAAAGAAACAATTAGAGTTTCATACGTCAAACGAAAATTGCATATAATCAATCAACTGTATGGCATTTTTTTTGTCTTTTCACCGAGTGTTCAAGGTCTAGATGACTTTACACGAACTCCTGCTATAATCGCAAACAACAACATGATGAAATTGCTACGTACATGATAGGTGTAATCACTCTGGCGAAGCAAACAACCACAAGATGAAATTGCTACATACATGATCGGTGTAATAATGGCGATAGCAGATCATAAAGAAATTCTACCATTTTATTCCTAATATTTTCAATTAAAAGTTCATTCCCCAAAATGCCAACTGCAGGAACTCATAGGTGGGGCATTTTTATTCTTTTTTGAAATCAAAATAGAAATAAAACTCCCTCCAATCAAATAGTTGGAGCGGAAGTCACTCATTTTCATTTTCATTTCAAAGTTCTATTTCTCTCAATCAAATATTCCTTGTTATCAATCAAACAAAAAAAGAAAAACAGAGAAATTATGAAGTTTTGTTAAAATTTTTTCAGTGGGAAACTTTAGATGATACTTGCTAAACATGGGTACGTCACCAATTAATGTGAAATTATGTCATGAATTTTTTTTTTTTTATTTATGGGCTTTAGTACAATTGCTGAAGTACACAACTGGTACTTAGTTCGAACCCAACTTATGAGATTGAAAATGAGATCAAGCATGATGGGCCGACAGTGGGATGGGTGGGCCAAGCCTTCTGGTATATGTGTCTTGCGTGACATTGTTACTGGTTTCCTCTTGAATAAGAGCTGTGTGGTAATTCTACCTCCATTTTTATTTAAAAAAAAAAAAAAAAAACATTATTACTAGTTTGGCTAGGTTGCTTTTGTGTTCCCCTTTTGTGCTGTAGTGGTGGAAGTTGCATGAGGATCTAGAATCTCCCAAGAAAAACATTAATAAGTAGAGGATGCATCGTGTATCTATACACATACTTTTAGAAACTGTTCTTTTTCAAACTACACAATGAAATTCAAGTGTATCATTGATGCATCACTTAACATATATGCGAGTGCTCTAAACTTGGCATTTTATCTGGATATTTACCATCTCCAAGCTCCTCTTGTGCTGGGATGCCACTCTACATCCTACAATGGTAATATTATTTGGGTTGTCTAGGCTTAAAATCCTATAGAGAATATGGAATTGGGTTAGTATAATCAAGAAAAACAGCTTGCTTGGACAGACACCTAAGGACATTTTTTTCTCTCCCTAAGGGACTTGGGCTGTCCCACTCCAAAGGCAAACAAGCCTAGCTTAGGCCATTTTTCTTAGTTGTTTTGGCCCAATCCCACGAATTCTATAGCATTTTGATATATTGGATTAGATAGAGCCGATGAAGAAAAGGAAAGCAGGTCAGTTTCATCAGGTTATTTTCAGTCTAGTTTAGAATCCCGACGGCTAGCTGCTATCCGCTACTTTTTGACAGAGAAGATGTGACTGACTGCATTAACACTTATTGTATTGGTCTTTTGTAAGTGTAATAACTTCGGAGTAGTTAAAATAGAAGTAAAAAATTGATTCAACTTATCCGATAGAAGATAGTGGGCCCGATCGAGACCTTGACAATCCTTATGGCCTTGATCCCTTTTCCATGGGGAAGTGTTCTATTCAATAAATGCCCCTTGAGCCCTTTCTGGCCTGCCTGCTTAGGCAGCCTTACCAAAAAAGAAGAAAAAGAAGGTGATTTTTGTTTAAGTTAGATCAACCTTATAGAGGATCAATATCAATTTTTATATATTTTATTTTTCCTACAAAACTAAATTTTTATTCTAGAATTAATAATTGACTAATATGCCGTTACTTTTTAGACATTCATCGATCTAAATCGAGCCTTAAATCTCTTTTCATTGGAGATAGTCATCTAGAATGTTTTCCTGCTAGGATTTTGGGCTTAAAGAAATGCTTGATAAAATAAAGCATAAAAACTTCGTCCGGCCTATTCTGCATTTGAAATCAAATATTGTGTCCTTATTAGTTTACCAAAAAAAAATAGTGTCCTTATTTTCTTCCGTCTTATTCTTATTCTTCTCTGT
Organism: Elaeis guineensis; assembly: GCF_000442705.2. Taxonomy (NCBI): domain Eukaryota; kingdom Viridiplantae; phylum Streptophyta; class Magnoliopsida; order Arecales; family Arecaceae; genus Elaeis; species Elaeis guineensis. The sequence continues at coordinate 166,226,836 of NC_025993.2, read as the reverse complement.
GTTACTGTGAGGCCTGGCCCAAGCAACGAATCTAAAGCCCAAAATGAAAAAAAAAAAAAAGAAAAAAAAAAAGAAGGAAAACAGGGGAGAAGACTCCCGAACGGAGTCTTCTTCCTCCTCTCGCCGGCTCCCAATCGGAGTCGGAAACGATCTCCCTCCGGTCCTATTTAAGGAGGAGATCCCTCCTCTCTCTTTTCCACCGAAAATCCTAAGCTCAAACGGCGGCAATCGCCGGAGATTTCTCACGGAGATCCGTCGCTGTGCCGTCTAATTTCTCGTCGGAAAAACCTCGCCGGCGTCGGAGGTAAGCTTCCTCCCCTTCCTCTCTCCTCCTCCTTCCTTCCCGTGCCGATGTGCACGCTCACCGGCGACCGAAGTCACCGGATTTTATTGTGAAAAAATCTTCTTTTTTTACCATTTTTCCATCGCCGGTGGTCACCGTCGACCACCGGTTTGGCCTCCTCTTACCGCGGATCGCCTCTCCTCCTGCCGACGGCAGTCTCACGCCGACCACGCCGCCGGCCGGCCACCCAATGAGGGGACCGTGAGGTCCCCTGTTTCAGCCCAAAATAAGTCCACGGGAGAAGAAGAAAAGAAGAAGAAGAAGAAGGAAAAGAAAAAGAAAAAGAAAAGAAGAAGGAAAAGAAAAGAAAAAGAAAAAGAAAAAGAAAAAAAAAAGAAAAAAAAAAGAAAAAAAAAAGAAAGAAGAAAAATAAAGTAATAATAATATAATAATAATAAATAGGATTTTTTCTCCTCTCTTTTCCATGAAGAAAAAGAAAAAAAAAGAGAAAGAAAGAAAAGAAGAAAGAGAAAAATAAAATTAATTAATAATGAGATAAATAATAAAATATGAGAAAGAGAGTTTCTCTTTCTTCTCTCTCTTCAGCCTGAACTAGTATTTTCTCTCTCTAGAATTGGACTTTCTCTCTCTACTTTCTCTCTCTAGAATCCTCTCTCTAGATTATTTCTCTCTCTTAAGATTTCTAAAATTTTGAGAAGAATGATGATGAATTTAAATGATCCTTATGATGGATTTTTGATCCGTGATCGTCGGACGGTACACCGACATCCACTTTGATCAGGTCAGATATTTTTAGATTTTATTTCTCATAATTTTATTGAATTGTCTACATGATAAATTCAGCATGATTTGATCCGATCGATCAGAATTTGTTGAATCATATTGTCTGAAGAATTCAAGATGAGTTTTCTCTCTCTAGAATTTTCTCTCTCTAAAGTTATTTCTCTCTCTCGATCGATTTCTCTCTCTTGATCGATTTATCAATGAGGAAATTCTTTCAATAGTCCTGATCTGATTCTAATGAAGAATCCTGATCTATGATTGTCAAACAGCGTATTGGCACCCACCTTAATCAGACCATGAATCTTTAGATTTGATTATCCATGATTTCAATCTAGCCATGACTTGATTTGATCATGTTGATTTCATCAATTGAGATATTGGATCAATCATAATATTGGATTGTGTCACCTGATCAATTCGAATTGTACCTTATGAATTCTCTCTCCTCTGATTTTCTCTCTCCACTTGATTTTATGAAATCGATGAAGAAACCTCGGTCCTATCACTTCGAATCCGATTTGATCTGATAGTCAAACTTTGGATCGTTTAGGTCCTAATTAGATTTTGATTAGATGAAATTAGATGATTGGACCCAATCTAAACCGTTGAAATATAGAATTCGTATTCTTTCTAATTATTCAAATTGATTCTGTATAGGATTGTGGATGTTTGATCATGGGATATCGCGATATGATCTACGAACAGAATTTTTGGAAGAAAATTTATAGAATTTTATGGATTTATTGGAATGCGTTCGAGGTAAGTAATGTTTCACCTTTTCTAGATTCATCGGCAAATTATAGTGTATTCTTCTGACATGATTTGTGAAACGATGCATGAATTGGATGAATGGTATATTTTGTTATGAAAATATCTTATTTGAAATGTTATGATGAAGCATGATTGAATATATTGATTTCATGATGCATTATATTGATTTATTTCGATACTACATGATTATATGTTTTATTATCGAAATTAGAATATGAAACATGATTTATGAAGAATTATGATATAAGAAACAATAAGAATTGACAACTTGACTGTGTTGAGGACCCCGCCAACGGGGGCATATACGTTGGCAATTGACTGTCCTGAGGATTTATGTCGCCAGTAAGACCAGCGACATGTCGCCAGATAGACCAGCGACAAAACCGCCAGTTAGACCAGCGGTTCCAAAGGACTTGGCTGCCAGATGATTCACAGCCCACCGCAAGCAGATACGCAGTATTATGACCCTGCCACAGGGATAATATGGTCATAGCTCATGGTTGACGAAAAAAAATTGAAGAACAAAAGAAATTGAAATCTCGAAAGAAACTTAAATTTTTGGAAAAGAAATGAATTTGGCATGAATTATATTGCATAATTGAAATTGATTTTGAATTGATGAACTCTATATGCTTATTTTCTATAAATGATTATTTACTTATATACCTGATGAAATCTGTTGAGAAGTGATCATTGCTTACTGGGCTGTCTAGCTCATTACCTCTTATTTTACTGTTTTTACAGATGTTGAGGAATTAAGATGATACAAGATATGAATGGAAGAGTGATCAGAAGCAGTATCTTCATACTTTTATTTTAGGTTAAAAGGCTTATTGAATTTGATGCAAAGCCTTTGAATCGTTGTTGAATTTATTGAGATATTAAAGAAAAAATTTAGGTCGTTATATTTTAGATTTAAATTATTGACTAATTATTCCGCTGTTGTTTTAGGATAGTATGATAAGATGCCTTGCATGCTTATGGGAAGAGTTTTCTATAAGTATGCGGCGGTTGCCATGACCCTCGATTCAAAATCTCGGGTCGGGGGCGTGATAATTAAAGTGGTATCAGAGCATAAGTGAATGAATTATGAAACATAGAATTAGATATAGAATGGGTGTAAGTGGATAGACACCAGGGACATTATAGTGTAGATCTTTGATGATTGTAGTGGGAGAAATATTTAAAATTTTTGATTAAATATTGAGATTTTGTATAAAAAGATCGTAAGAGATCATGACATATGGAGTTTGAAATATGATGGATAATCTATGGATCATGATATGATTAGTTAGATCCTGATCGAAAGTAATCACAAAAGGATTGACATAAAATTTTATTGTGCATTATGCTTATTAATTTGATCATTGGTTATTCAAGTGAATCGTAAGTTCAAATTCGATGTGAGAATAATACTATGATATTACTTCTAATTGAGAGATTGACTATTATTGGCAAGATAAAGATTTGATAATAAAATGTTATTCCAGAATGGGCTAAGAAAAATCTTTTATGATGCTTGATTGGAATATTTATCGAAATTGAATTTGGTATGTGGATTATATATAAAGTGGCATATTATGATGAATACATATTTGAGGATATTGCAAAGAAACCTATGTCTTATTGATGAAATTGATTTTGAGATTATAGGATATTCATCATACTGGAAGCTTTAATCATCATCCTTACATCTAAATAATGGATCTTATTATGTCTCTTGGAGACTACATGATGTGTATGAAATTTTAATTTAAAGACTTCGTATCTAAGTTGATCAAGAGATTTTCTGATATTATTGTTGAGGTTGTTAATGAAAAATTGATATCTTCAGATTAAGATAAAATATCTGATTTATATTTATTTCAGATTAAGAGATCCATGTGAATTTACAATTTAGAAAATTGGGATTTAGGAATTGATATGGAGTTCCTTTGCTTTTGTTAATGAGGTCCCTAATTGAATCTACTATTAAATGGAGATTTGATTTTTGAAATTTGTATGATTGTTATGAAAGGATATTTGATAGATATTGAAGATCCTGATGATAGAAATTTTTAAAAAAAAAAATAATAATGATTTAAAATTCTTATTCTGATTATGTCCAAATTTGGCAGAGCATCGAAAGATTTTTTTTTTTTCGTTGATTTGACTTATAAGAATTTTGATTTAAAAATTTATCGAATTGAATTGATATGAGAATTAAGATTTGATTCATATTGATTTTAGTAAATCTATATGATGGTTTAAATATGATATTGAACTCCAGGGTTAATCAAGATTTTTGTACACCAATAAAAGTATGAATGAGAATCGAAAGTTAATCTTTGACTTCAATTGAAATTTAAAATTTTAGATCTTTTCTATTGATAAGATAAAGAAATAATTTGATCAAAATTTTTTTTGGTGAAGCTAAGAAATTTTGATTGTTAGATCAGAGTGCGCAGCGAAAGCATGGTAATCTGGATTACTTTGAGTAAGTCAGGAATGTTGATTCTTTGAGTCAGAATTATGATAGATGATATGGTTTGATACAAAAAAATTATTGACATTAGAAAAATAATATTTTAAAATTTTGAATTATTTTAGATATCCTAATGTGACTTTTTAAAAGTAGTGCTTCCACCTACTATGCTACAAAAATAATTAGCATCCTAATTCTAGGATGAGTGGACCTTTGATTTTAGATTTAGAATATTTAGAGATAAATTTTTCTATCCTAGAATTAAATTTTATAATTTTCTAATTACTAGGAAGAACTTGAGATTGTTTATCGAATGATGATTTTGATCTTAGATTATTATACTCAAATATTTATCTTCAGGGTACAATGAAATTTGAAGTTTGAACTCTTTTGATCATTATTATTTCTCTGACTGAATGAAAAAGATTGAGGTTATCTACTGATATTGACGATTGTTTTACAAAAGATGGATTGGAGTTATTTATAATTTAATTTGATAATGAATCGATTAATTAAGAGTTGCTAATGTTTAGATAAAGAAAATTGATATACTTACTTAGAATAGAGACATTGATTTTGATTATAAGAAAAATATAGTTTTGATTTAGATCAATTTTTGAGTTATTGATTTTTATTATGGAATGACTTAATGATAAAATTTGCTTCAAGAATTAGAATATTTAAAGAGTTTGAGGGTTTGAGTAAGAAAATTTTGATGACTAGAAAATAGTGATATTGATTCAATCAACAATGGTGATACTGATCTTTATGAAATGACTTAATGATGAAGCTGCATCGAGAATTAAATATCAAAAGTTCGGAAATGAGATTGAAATGATAAATTTTCAATCTTTGAAAGTATGAATAAGAAGAAATATTTTTGAATTTTGATTAATTGGGATGTCATTATATGATTCATAGAAATATGTTTTTCCTATCTTATGATGGGTTGGAATTAAGAGTGGTTAATATTTTGAAATAAATAAATAAATAAATGAATGATGATGAATGAAGTTCTTATGCAAGAATAGAGACATTGACCTTCTTCTATTCACAAGAGATAGATTTGATTTGAGTCATGAGATATTGAACATTATTTTACAGAAAATGAGATCATAATTTTAAAATCTTGAAATATTGAAAATCTTTGAGATGTTGATCTTGATAAATAAGAAAATGGATGGTTCCGTTCAGATCGATATTTGATGTACCGATTTTTTTTTTATGAAATGATTTAAGAATGAATTTATATCAAGAATTAAAATATTTGTGGATGAGATTCAAATAAGAAACTATGAAGACTCAAGCAAGGAAAAATTTCGAGGACGAAATTTCTTTTAGAGGGGAAGAATGTGAGGCCTGGCCCAAGCAACGAATCCAAAGCCCAAAATGAAAAAAAAAAAGAAAAAAAAAGAAGGAAAACAGGAGAGAAGACTCCCGAACGGAGTCTTCTTCCTCCTCTCGCCGGCTCCCAATCGGAGTCGGAAACGATCTCCCTTTGGTCCTATTTAAGGAGGAGATCCCTCCTCTCTCTTTTCCACCGAAAATCCTAAGCTCAAACGACGGCAATCGCCGGAGATTTCTCACGGAGATCCGTCGCTGTGCCGTCTAATTTCTCGTCGGAAAAACCTCGCCGGCGTCGGAGGTAAGCTTCCTCCCCTTCCTCTCTCCTCCTCCTTCCTTCCCGTGCCGATGTGCACGCTCACCGGCGACCGAAGTCGCCGGATTTTATTGTGGAAAAATCTTTTTTTTTTACCGTTTTTCCGTCGCCGGTGGTCACCGTCGACCACCGGTTTGGCCCTCCTCTTACTGCGGATCGCCTCTCCTCCTGCCGACGGCAGTCTCACGCCGACCACGCCGCCGGCCGGCCACCCAACGAGGGGACCGTGAGGTCCCCTGTTTCAGCCCAAAATAAGTCCACGGGAGAAGAAGAAAAGAAGAAGAAGAAGAAGAAGGAAAAGAAAAAGAAAAAGAAAAGAAGAAGGAAAAGAAAAGAAAAAGAAAAGAAAAAGAAAAAAAAAAGGAAAAAGAAAGAAAGAAGAAAAATAAAATAATAATAATATAATAATAATAAATAGGATTTTCTCTCCTCTCTCTTCCATGAAGAAAAAGAAAAAAAAAAAGAGAAAGAAAGAAAGAAGAAAGAGAAAAATAAAATTAATTAATAATGAGATAAATAATAAAATATGAGAAAGAGAGTTTCTCTTTCTTCTCTCTCTTCAGCCTGAACTAGTATTTTCTTTCTCTAGAATTGAACTTTCTCTCTCTACTTTCTCTCTCTAGAATCCTCTCTCTAGATTATTTCTCTCTCTTAAGATTTTTAAAATTTTGAGAAGAATGATGATGGAATTTAAATGATCCTTATGATGGATTTTTGATCCGTGATCGTCGGACGGTACACCGACATCCACTTTGATCAGGTCAGATATTTTTAGATTTTATTTCTCATAATTTTATTGAATTATCCACATGATAAATTCAGCATGATTTGATCCGATCGATCAGAATTTGTTGAATCATATTGTCTGAAGAATTCAAGATGAGTTTTCCTCTCTCTAGAATTTTCTCTCTCTAAAGTTATTTCTCTCTCTCGATCGATTTCTCTCTCTTGATCGATTTATCAATGAGGAAATTCTTTCAATAGTCCTGATCTGATTCTAATGAAGAATCCTGATCTATGATTGTCAAACAGCGTATTGGCACCCCACCTTAATCAGACCATGAATCTTTAGATTTGATTATCCATGATTTCAATCTAGCCATGACTTGATTTGATCATGTTGATTTCATCAATTGAGATATTTGGATCAATCATAATATTGGATTGTGTCACCTGATCAATTCGAATTGTACCTTATGAATTCTCTCTCCTCTGATTTTCTCTCTCCACTTGATTTTATGAAATCGATGAAGAAACCTCGGTCCTATCACTTCGAATCCGATTGATCTGATAGTCAAACTTTGGATTGTTTAGGTCCTAATTAGATTTTGATTAGATGAAATTAGATGATCGGACCCAATCTAAACCGTTGAAATATAGAATTCGTATTCTTTCTAATTATTCAAATTGATTCTGTATAGGATTGTGGATGTTTGATCATGGGATATCGCGATATGATCTACGAACAGAATTTTGGAAGAAAATTTATAAAATTTTATGGATTTATTGGAATGCGTTCGAGGTAAGTAATGTTTCACTTTTTCTAGATTTATCGCAAATTATAATGTATTTTTCTGACATGATTTGTGAAACGATGCATGAATTGGATGAATGGTATTTTGTTATGAAAATATCTTATTTGAAATGTTATGATGAAGCATGATTGAACATATTGATTTCATGATGCATTATATTGATTGATTTCGATACTACATGATTATATTTTATTATCGAAATTAGAATATGAAATATGATTTATGAAGAATTATGATATAAGAAACATATGAATTGACAACCTGACTATGTAAAGGACCCGCCAATGGGGGCATATACGTTGGCAATTGATTGTCCTGAGGTTTATGTCGCCAGAGAGACCAGCGACAAACCCAGAGACCAGCGGTTCCAAAGGACTTGGCTCAGATGATTCGCAGCCACCGCAAGC